>NW_025777269.1:0-99828 GCF_021130785.1 Homalodisca vitripennis
ACCATAAACCAAGTTACACGTGTTTGTGGACAAAACGATATTATATGCTGTATGGTCAATCAATTGTTCTATTTAACTCACAAGTAACTCTTCATAGAAATGAGGCAACTAAACTGTATTTCAATTTGCAAACTATGTAATAAAAAACTTGGATCATGTTTTCCTTTAATATATTTATTTTACTGTAAAAGTGTGCAAAATCTTTTCTAAAAGATTAAAGGTCATGTCAGGTACTATTATATAGTACAAACCCGTGTTGTATTTAAAATAATTATTTTTAATTTTCAAAAACTTGTTAGAATTTAAAAATTAGTTATACGAGATTAAAATTTAATTACCCAATACATAAACTACAGCTAACTCATTGCCAAACATAATAACATAACAGTAGATCGTTCTGAGTGTCAATTATAAAGGGAATATGTCAAAAAAGTGGATATTTATTTCCGATCACAACAAAGATAAAAAACATGGGATAGCTCAAATTTTGTGTAAACAGATAAGAATTTTCTTATTGAGTTATCAATCTTGTAATAGGGCATGGTTTAAAAAATGTTGAATTAATATAAAAAAAAAAAAATTATTTATCTTATTTTATATATGAAAGAAAATTTATTTTAAATTTTAACCTCTCTTACATCAATAGGTCCTGTAAGACAAACTTTTCAGAGCCCGGGACTTACTGTTCCTGCGCTACAGAAACAGCCTTGATGGATAAGAGGAATAAAATTAAAATGTATATTACATCCAAGATGAAGTTGGTGAACTTTGGTTTGCCCCTGCCATTGTCCACTGTTAAACATGGAGTTGAGGTTATCTCGTTAACATATAGTGGTTGAATAAGAAAAATTACTAAATTAGCCTAGTTAGTATTTCTATTACGAAATTATTTAAATTATTTAGTTGCAATTTAAACTCAAATAAAATAAGAATATCTACGTTTGGTTTCATTGATAATCTGTAAAACTCAAATACCAGCCTTGAATGTATTTTGCAGATAAAATTAAGTTTCTCTCTTTAGAAAAAGCAGTATTCCAGTAAAATTTCCATGGAGATTTCGTGAGAATTTTAAATTAATGTTTGAATATTAGTACTTGATCTGCATTGGGGTTAGATACAATAGTTTTAAAAGTGAGACCACTAAGCCATTGTTATTACACATACTAGTCTTTATCTGTGTTATGGAATATGATGCTTGTTGTATAAAGTCCCAGTTTTAGTTTAATTTACTTCTTTAGTATTAATTTACGGACACTCAGTTAATTCTGAAAGCGGTTGATAACAGAGTAAGGAAAATGTGAATGTTAAATCATATTGTTGGTGTAAACATGTTTCAAAAAATGGTTTATTATGATGACAGTGTCGATTTTTACCGGTTGTTTGCGACCGTTGCAATGCTTGCCAGTGGAATCACAAGGGTCTTAATTTGAATTTTAGTTTCATTCCATTTTACTGGTTTCGACGAATAATCTGGAATTTTAAACTTGTTTCTACCCTCCCGGTACTTTTCAAGTTTTGACCTCCACACAAACAGTTACCCTTTATTTTACTGTTAAGTAAGGTAAGTGATAAGTATCTCTGTGAAATTTCATGTACATGTTAGCTTTTTTTATACCATTCCATAACAATCAGCTGTTATACAATTTACAAATGAGGTATTACACCCAACTCTACAGAACAGCCTTTCTACAGAAAATGGTCGGTTATCAGGTTTTATGACATAAAGAATAAGGTGCTTTTTAGTTGTAACGCTAAAAGTTATAATAATGCACAGTTCTATCACCCACTCCACTCTGTTCTACCCGCTGCGGGTTTTAACTGAGACCTTAAGTTACATCTGTGTTTATACACTATATTTAATATTAATAATCAAATTTACAGTGGTATAGACAGACGGCTTTAAAAAAAAAATTAATAAAAAGGTTTAACTATTTTTATCGTGGCTCTTTTCAAAAACAAAGGTCAAAAGACTTGCGGTAATTTTAGAATACTTATTTGTTCATACAAGATTTTTTTTAATCTGTGGTGAAGTTTTGGGCCTACATTTTTAAGTTATAAATAGACCGATTGTAAACTAGACTATATAAATTTGAGAATTAATTATTGGTAAATATACTTTTTATGTACAGTGTAAACTTTAAACCTAAAAATTGGTAATATTTTAAATTTTTTTAAATATTGTGATACCTTACATACCTATACTGCTAACACTTTAAAACTTAAAACAATACATTCATATTGTAATCATAAAATTCTGATAAAATGTAAAGGAATTTGATACAAATAAATAACACTGTTTGCTGTATTATAAAATTTTTGAACTATAAAAACTGTTTTCCACGTTCATTAGTGATATTTTTGTCTAAATAATTCCAATAATTAACTGCTATACCTTCAGACGGATTTTATTAAACAACACTCTAAGAACTTCCAAGTACTTCAGGATGGATTTATATTGCAAACAAGCAGAACAAAATTAGAATATTTAAGTCAGAGATGTAGTTTCTCGTTTTATTTAAAACTATTGCTGGGAAGAAAAATACAACTTTTGTAATTATAATTCTACTTTGGTGTTGACTTACACCAGTTCGTTATCGTACTGTGACATTTTTTATAGCGGACAGATTGTAGTAGCTTTATCTTGGGAATTATAGATTTCAATTATGAATCAGGTAACTCTTTTCTTCTAATTTAGAATGATTTTCATTAATATAATAGCCGCCATTCTATCAAACTATCCAAAAATCTGCCAAAAATGATTAACATAATTTTAATAGTGTTTTATTTAATTGGTTTTTTGCCCTTTCTTTCTCATGTCAACAGCTATAAAATAACGTCAGATAACAGTCTTCAGGACAAATTAAAACATTAAAGACGGTCACAAATAGTTGTGATCACAAAACGATCTTCATATTATATAATAGCTTGTAGAACCATCAATAAGACATTATAATATTTAGCATTTGACGGGACAAACATTTTTGTACAAAAATCTCGTTATTTATCACATTATCTCTCTGAAATGTGAAACAGATGTTCTTTATTGTCACCGTTTAGTTACAAGCGCTTTTAGTAAAATCACTAAGTAAATTTCAAGTAATAAGTAATACATTCGTAATAAACACTCTCATTTTATATTATATTTTGACTCTTTGATTTTTAATTTTTATCTGGTTTGAGAGCAGTGATTTTGGGACCTTTAATCGATGAGTGCGACTACCGTTTGTCCTTGTCAACCCAAGTTTTTCCTTAAATATAAAAAGACACCAGTTAAAAAAATATACTAAGTTATCTCTAGCACCTTTATATTAAGGAGTTTAAAAGCACAGGATGGATATACAGGGATAAACAGACAGAAAATGTTTGGCCTTTTGCTCCAAACATTAATTTGGAGGGTTCCTTAGTGGACCATTAGGAACCTTTGCACAAAGTTTCAGGTCTCTGACATATTTTTATCAAGAGTTATCAAACAGGATGGACAGACACAAGTTAAACGGACTAATGTTCGAACATTCGAATTGGGTCCTTACTGGTGATAAAATAAATCCTCACACTTGACAGTGATTTTGAATGGAGAAGGAAATTCAATCAGTCTTGTAGCTCAAATAAGGCAAAGCTTATGTTTATTGGTCTGAAGGGCAGAAAGCAATGTATATAATCTTAAAAGTTATTTGCAGTGCTTCCGGGATGATAGGTTAATCGGATATTAAGGAAATTATTCAGCTACTACCTCGCTGAGGTGTAATGTGCAGAAAATTTAATCAGCTTGTAGCTTTCTAGAATAATCGTACACGGATTCTTATAGATTTTAACAGTTTGCTTTTACCTAAATACATTCTTGTTTTAAGATAATACGAGTATTTCAAATTGCATTTAATCTACGTGAAATCCAGTAGATCTTTCGCATTTTCTCTAATCAGGTCCCCCCAGTACCCAAAACTACTAAAATTTGAGTATTTATTATAAATTTAAATAAATATTGAATCACAAAAAGTACCTACTCCGCTGGGACTCGAATCCTATATCTCTTTACTTTCCGGGTGAGTTGTGCTACCACTACATCATTGAGCTTACTTTTAACAACTGATTTATTTTGTATTCGCCCGTTTTTGTTGAATTCGATTCCCGTCGGAGTAAGTTCTTTTTGTGAATCATTCTTTACTGATATAAAATTAGGCTTTGGCCGTTATGAGAAAATAAATGAGTGAATTTGAAGCCATCTCATTATATATAGCCATATGCGGTAAACTGTATCTCTTAAGGCTAAGTATATGCTGAAAAGTTTAAGGTATGTTTGAAAATTAAATTTTTAATTCGTTTTTGCTAATAAAGATAAATAATAAGAATAAAGTAATATATTAAATTAAGAAAAATATAAAAATTAAATTTAACCTTAATGAGCCTTTTTTATAAATTAGTAAGCCAATTGAGGAAACATCCTGCTCGTTTTGACAAAATTATAAAATGGGAAAATAGTCAAACTAAATTAACCATATAACAAAGATTTAAGATACAATAATTTGTTTGAGGGCCAAATAGATTTAATCGAAGAGGGGTCTTGATCCAGTGAACCGAGTATCTTTCGTTTTTCCTAAGAAACTTAAGAAATTTACTTTGTTTAATTATTTAGAAATGGACTTTAATACATATATTCTTGTGGTAATTTATTTTTAGAACTACGCTTAAACTATCTCTTATACAGTACGGTATAATTAGAAGCGTAAGGCATTTTTAAAATATGCGATTGCTTCTAAAAAAGTAAATTATTTGTTTGCATGTAATCAACGGTATTTTATTTATCAACGGCACCAAAACACACCTATGAAGCCGTTATTATAGCAAATAATTAAAATTCAATGAAACGAAAACGAAACTCCACGCATGTTTATTATTTCTTAATTGTTTACTCGATAACAAAAACTGATAAATGAACATAATATATTCAATTATATATTATATAATTTGGGGGTTCAGATTGTAGTGTATATTAAATTTCTTTTGTATTATTTAAAATAAGTCATTCAAAATTAATAAAACAATGTAATACTTTTCTTCAAAACGCTTTGTTGAATAACGGCGTCTTTTTGATATTATTATTAAAAATGTGTTAAACACATTTATTATTAAATATTATTTTATTATTAAATAAAAGCAGTTTTAAAACTTTTTGCATAATTTATTTTACTGGGAAAATATGTTTTTTAATCATTAAATTAATTTATAAAACCTAAAAATAGGTATTCGCAGTAAACCTAACTCCTAATTCAACACATCGTGTTGTCAACTTCATCGTGTAATTTTATGGTGATTTGTCAAAGAAATTACCTCTCAGAGTGAACACCAATGTATTTTAACCATAAAATATCGGGCAATAAATTTCATATGTGCAAGATAAAATTTTTTTAAATATCCGTTTTGTTGTCAATATTCTTGTTTTTATGATAAATTACAGTAGAAAGCTATAATAATGCAAAGAACCTGAGTATAATGCTTATTCTCTCTTTTTTCATACATTTTTTAAATTAAAAATTCCAGGACAATTAATTTCACTATAAAAATCTACTTTTTATCTACTTTATGCTTAAGGAAAAATCAATACTTATGAGAAAATGTTATAGACAATGATATATCTTCATATGTGTCTTTATGGTTTTGCTCTTAGAGACACGAACGCTCAATGAGGAACTCGTAGTGCTATTTCATTTTAAAGGATTATTAACTAAAGATATTATTGCCAAAAATAATAGTACAAGAAAATAAAACCTTAGAAAGCACAAGATTCTTCTCCTCTTCACAGATGAAAAGAGGCAAGTAATTCGTAAATAAATTTAATAATAATAGTGATTTATTAGTAATTATAATTTAGAGTGAAAATATTTTAGGTTAGAGACGGTTTGTTTAAATTATAATTAATTTATAATATTGTGTTATATTACGCCTCAAATTATAGTTATTAATATTGTCGTATCATTAAAATAAACAATGATAGACATAATGTTCAAACCGGTGCTGACTTAACGAGATCTTCGGACTCGCCGTTTATGATAATCATTGTGTATTATAACACAATATAATGTTCACGGTTCAAAGTACTTTGCTTTATGAATACTTAATAACTTTGAGTGCTCGTACAGTAAAAGAGCACGGGCTGTTGGGCGAAATGAATATTTGACCCTCAAAAAGGAGTTTGGCGAGAGGATGGCACCGCTTCAGGATATGTTAGGAGAAAACAAAGTTATAATCATAGCGACCATAATTTTATATCTTTAATTGTCGATTTTATAAATATGGTAATTACAATACAATTAAATTTACTATGCCACTATATATATATATATATATATATTTATAAATTTTGTTTTATTATAATTTTCAGAAAAATTACATTTTACTTTTTTAAAAGCGTTGCTAAGCAATAGTGATTAACTATTAATCAAATAATTTGTCATATTTAATTATATATTACGCTCTAAAGTTGGCGGTTCTCGCGTGCTCGCTGCGTGTAATGCTCGCCATATATACACCAACGCGACCTCTCCACTGTAAAGAGCATATATTTCGTTTCCCTTGGCGGCATTTAAAAATTTATTAAACAAATAATTTCAAAATTCGTTAGTGTTACAACATTATAATATAATAATATTTCATTATTCACTTCCATAACTAGCTGTCATGTATCCTATTTGTTTTAAAAATTTTTTTTAAAATAAATTAAGCTATTTTTAGTGTTAGGTAAATATTCTTTGTTAACTTTACAAACGTTTAATTTTGGGACGATATATATTTTAATCAATAGAATATATGCTGTGCTAACAGTAAAATAAATATTACCTTTTTTTATAAAACAGCAAACGCTAATAACCTAAAAATTACTTTTTCAAAAAAAAGTTAGTGACATAAACATAAAATAAATTAGTGTAATAAATTAGTTAATGAAATTTTTTTGAAAAAAGTACAATTGGAATATGCCTTAATTTTTCTGAAAATTATAATAAAACAAAATGTATTTTATATATATATATATATATTATATATATATATATATATATATATATATATATATATATATATATATTTACATATATATACAGGGTGACCATTAAGTCTTAGGACGACTTTATAACTTTTAAACGACAAGAGATGTCATAACCAAATTTTGTATACCGTTACTGGAAATTGTAAGCTACTTTTCTGTGTACATGAAGGTCGTATTTCACCTTTGGGGGACGGCCCGTCGGGGGTATATAAGAAAATCTTTAATGACAGCCTATGTTGAGTTGTACATCATTTTAAAAGGTCTAGTTGAACTGAAAACAATGCCGCAAACCGGACTTCAAAAGATTGATCCAGTCGGAAGAAATCGCTGTTCAAAGTTTAAAAAATGTTTAATACTATTATTACATAATTAATATCTAATACTGTAGCTGTTAGAAGTTAAGAGGAATACTTAGTTAAAAGTGGATGTTCAAAATGTTTCCTTTTGGCCGTTCTGACAATTGTTGCTAACAGGTTATAAAAAGCCGGCTACTGCATTTTGTATGTATTCTCGTGGAATAGGTTGAGCTTCATGTGATATCCTATGTCTGAGTTCGTTACAGATCTGTAGACTGAGTTCGATACACTTTGTCCTTAATGTAGCCCAATAGGAAGTAGTCAAGCGGAGTTAGGTCAGGGGAACGAGCCGGCCACTCAATCGCACCACGTCTTCCAATCCACCGGTGTGGGAATCTAAGTATTGCCTTACCTGAACACCATAGTGTGGCGGTGCTCCGTCTTTGGAAAAATCATGTTTGGAAGTCAGCGCCCAGAGTAGCTTGTAAAGCAGGAACAATCTCATTTTGGAGCGTATCATGATACTTGTTGGCATTTCAATTTCCATCGATGAAAAATGGTTCTATAATTGAATTACGTACGATACCTGCCCATACGTTTAATTTTTGGGGATTTTGTGTGGTGACACTCACTCATCCAGTGTGGGTTATAACATTATCCCAATACCGGCAGTTATGCCTGTTAACATGGCCATGCAACCATAAAAAGTCGACTCAATACAATACCGTCTAAAAGTATTGGGTTTTTTGGTCAATTTTATTCATCATAATTTCACATGAATTCCATCCGGCGATCAAAAACACCTTCGCTTAGTTAGATTTTTCAATGAAAGACTGTCTAATGAGCCGTCTTCGTCTGTCACAGTACTTGGTCGTCCAGATCTGGCTCGATCCTTAACACTACCAGTGTCCTACAAAGCGAGGAACTGTGTACTGTGGTGTGGATTTAGAAATTAGGAGCTCTATCAGGAAAAAGTAGCATTGAATAAAATGTGTTACTTCTGCAAACGGTCTTACATTATCACCCCAGTCGCGTATCATTAAAAAGTGTAATTCTTTCACGCTCACTAAGCAACATCTCTTAAAACTTATAACTTGCAGTAACAGGATATGGCTGCAAAAAGTACTGTAGCTTAAGTGAAACTGATAAGAGAACTGATAGGACAGATAACAGCCATTATGGGGGAAGATCCAGTGGATGGGAAACCTTGACCTAGAGGTACTGGCTTTCACTTATTTTTTGTACTTCTTAATGCAGCAGGTTTTTTCTGATTAAACGTAGCACATTGTCAGACGGCCAAAAGGGAAACATTTTTGAACATCTACTTTTAAATGAGTTTCACTAAGTATTCCCCTTATAACTTCCTAACAGCTACAGTATTAGATATTTCTTATGTAATAATGGTATTAAACATTTTTTAAACTTTGAACAACGATTTCTTCCGACTGGATCAACCTTTTGAAGTTCGGTTTGCGGCATTTGTTTTCAGTTCAACTAGACCTTTAAAATGATGTAACAACCCAACATAGGCTGTCATTAAAGATTTTCTTATAACCCCCGACGGGCCGTCCCTCAAAGGTGAAATACGACCAGCATGTACACAGAAAAGTAGCTTACAATTTCCAGTAAACGGTAATACAAAATTTGGTTATGACATCTCTTGTCGTTTAAAAGTTATAAAGTCGTCCCTAAGACTTAATGGTCACCCTGTATATACAGGGTGATTCATGAAGTTCTCCCCCCACTTCTACAGCACATTGTACTAGTAAAAATAATGAAAAAATGTTATATAAACATAGGTCCCGAAAACGCTTCGTTAGCGAGTTACAGCTAGCGAAAGATTTCGCCTGAATTCTGGGTAAAGAGTAAAAATAAAGCCATACTGAACTTTTGGAAAGGTTAATTAAGTAAGAAATATCGTGGATTCTTATGTATTTTTACCTGATAAAAGCTAATAAAATAGGTTTCAGAACTGTAACCTGTAGTAGTTTTTGAGGGATTCAGGGTTAAATGCAAAAAATTGGGGCACGAAACAATGTTTTTTTAAGTTTGATGTACAATAACTTTGTTAAATTGGTAATAAATACATAAAAATCAACAAACATTAATTGTAGAGAATTTAATTCTGAGAAAATTGATATAATCAAAGTCTAAAATAAAACAGAAATAAGTACCAAAAAATCGATTTTATTCAGTATAAATACATTACTAGCTGTAAAGAAATACCGTACGGTATTTAGTTAAAATAAAACAAAAACAAAATGTTTGTTCCTTAATGATGAGATAAAATTGAGAAAACAAGATTAACTGTTAAATAAATTTGTTTGTAAATAAAAATATCATGTTTTATTACGTTGTATTTTTTTTTTATAAAAATTTACATCAAATGTTCGAAAATAAATGAAGCAAACATTTTCCCATTATTATTTTACTAATCATCGAAATGCAGTTTTTTTGTTTTATTAATTTCTAAGTTGGTAACGCACGAATAACAGTATGATCAACAATGGTATTCTGTACTGTTACGTTAGAACTGGTGTATTAGTGGTGTTTTGCAAGCTACAACAGGAGATCGGGTTCTGTGAATCGTGTTATTAAATGCAATTTTTCTGTGAGTTATAATTCGATTGTTTATTCAGCGAAAAAATGCCTTACTTATTTACATCAGAGGAATACGCTGATATGGTTTTTATTTTGGGTTACTGTAATGGTAATGCTAGAGCTGCTGTAGAAGAATATGAACTACGTTACCCTAATAGGAGGATTCCAGATAGGTACCAAAACAATTTCAGGAACTTTTCGTACTCTTCGGGAAACAGGATCACTACCAAGTACTCAGAACCAATTATGAACGAGCTGTCCAACTTGATGATGATATTGTTATTAATGCTGTTCATCGCAGTCCAGGTGTAAGTACACGACGTATTTCTAGGTGGATAGGAGTTTTCGCAGTCAACTGTGTGGAGGTCACTTAATCGAAACAAATTTTATCCATTTTCATAAACAAAAGGTTCAACATCAACAGCTAGGGGATGGTCCGCTTTGCTTGGAATTTTGCAACTTTTTGAATATTAATAATCAACTCTACAAGCGTATTTTGTTTACGGATGAGGCACAATTCACTCGGGATGGTGTCAATAACTTGCACAATGAACACTCATGGGCAGCAAGAAAATCCACATGAGGTAGTGGAACAGAACTTTCCAACACCGATTTAGCGTCAATGTCTGGTGTGGCCTTTTGCACAATCGGCTGATTGGACCTTTCATATTACTTGGACGCCTAAATGCTGAGTTCTATTTGCATTTCCTTCAAGAAAGAGTTGCCGCAGCTGTTAGAGAATGTTCCTTTACATCTCACAAAAAAATTGTTACTTCCAGCATGACGGAGCACCTCCCCACTTTTTCACGTTGCCGTTTCTGCTTACTTAAATCATCAATTTCCTGGACACTGGATTGGTCGTGGAGGGCCTCACCCTTGGCCACCAAGATCACCAGATCTATCTCCATTGGATTATTGCATCTGGGGATGGATGAAAAGACATTGTATACAAGACAAAAGTGAATTCTCGTGATGAACTAATTGCCCGTATTATGGATTCGGCTGTGCAGATACAGGGAAGTCCTGAAAAATTAAGAAACGCAACAAAAGCAATACACAAACGTGCTGCAAAATGTATTGATAATGATGGCCTCATTTTCGAACATCTATTATAAAAAGGTTGCGTACGGTTGGCCCAACCTGATTAATTTTGCTTAAAAACTAGTAATGTATTATACTGAATAAAATCGATTTTTTGGTACTTATTTCTGTTTTATTTTAGACTTTGATTATATCAATTTTCTCAGAATTAAATTCTCTACAATTAATGTTTGTTGATTTTATGTATTTATTACCAATTTAACAAAGTTATTGTACATCAAACTTAAAAAAACATTGTTTTCGTGCCCCAATTTTTTTTGCATTTAACCCTGAATCCCTCAAAAACTACTACAGGTACAGTTCTGAAACCTATTTTATTAGCTTTATCAGGTTAAAAATACATAAGAATCCACGATATTTCTTACTTAATTAACCTTTCCAAAAGTTCAGTATGGCTTTATTTTACTCTCTTTACCCAGGAATTTCAGGCGAAATCTTTCGCTAGCTGTAAACTCGCTAACGAAGCGTTTTCGAACCTATGTTTATATAACATTTTTTCATTATTTTTACTAGTACAATGTGCTGTAGAAGTGGGGGGAGAACTTCATGAAATCACCCTGTATATATGCAGTGGCATAGTACAACATTTAATTGTATTGTATTACCATAGTTATAAATCAACAATTAAAGATATAAATTATGGTCGCTATGATGATAACTCCTGCAAATAAATGATTTCAGTGTAAAATTAATCACCAAACTGTAAGTGCAACGCGATACAGACTTACAAATATACAGTTCACTTGTGCTGTAAGAATTATACGGAAGAATAATTTGACCTGAAGTTCTCTCACCAACTGTTTTTTCTGTACAACAATTTTTTTTAATTTAAAACTACGTCGCTTATTATTGCAAATGCATTCAAAACTATCAAAGTGATACAATTTATTAATTATTCTACTCTGTCACTACTTAACCTGTAACAGGTTTCAGGGGGTATGTTCAGTCTACAAGCAGAACGTTTACATCACTTTATTATCTGCGCTGATATGGGTTATACTAACTGGTATATATACTGTTAATCTTCATTTGAAATAAAAATAGCATTCATAAAATTCAAATTTAATAAACATTTGTATAAAAACATGGGTTGGTGGAGAGTAAAAATAACAGATATTCTGTATGACACTGGTGTATTCACGTCTTCACCTTACATACACACGCAAATAAGGTATAGAAAACTGTTTTTATCCACGGGTACTAGCCTAGGGTTGGTGGATGTAGAACAATATTCAGAACACAAGGTCACTACACCTACTACAGGTTAAAATACAAACATTGCAAAAAGAGGGATTAAAACTAGGTTGTATTCCTGTGACAACGCAACGAGAATTCCACCAAAAGGGGAAGTACATAAAAAAGGTATTATGTGATCAAACTTGAACTGCAGCGGAACGCGAAGGTGCAAAGCTTACATACATGATTAAATGAGAAAGGACTAACCATAGATTGCCAAGCTCAGTACGAGAGTATAAAGCTCAAGCAAAAAATTCCGCTCGGCTGCAGGGGATACTACCCGCTACAATACAAACCGAGAGGAATCGGGGTATTTCCCGTTCAGAAACGTAGCGTGATCTCGGACCAGTCAGATGCTATAAAAGTAGATCAGTTGATCACTGCAATTTGCATTCTGTACCTAGTGGGTTAGGGTTAGGGTAATTGAAAATACAAAATTTAAATATTACAATATATAAATTTATCTAAATCTTGATACTTCCTGCGGATACACAGTCTATAATTCATCAAGAAAATAAGTGTTTACATCCCCCAGCCGACAAAAGATGAATTGTGTCAACATGCTGAGAGATTAGGCCTGAATGACAACCAAGTTTCATGGATATGGACATTTACGATCATGGAACTCATTTTCTATTAGAAAATAAAGCTTTATAACAAAATGTTTTGGCTTAGTTCTACAATAGGATTCACCTGAAAGTTGCAGTTTAGTGAGGAGCCTATTTGTCACGTGACCTTGGAGCAGCCAACGAGTGTTGAGCGACGTTTGCCAAACTTGTTCCCCGATGACACAACAGTGTTTCGTGTCGGGACGGCAGTTGATATGTCATGTGGCAACGTCGCGCGGGCATGTCCACTTTACTAGTCACCACCAAACTGCACACTTTCGTGACTCCTACTGTAGTTGAAAACTTTTACATTAATTTATGGCTAACGATGATGGCCAGTGAGAAAAATAATAGGTGAATAAATTTGTAAGCAGACTGAGCTCAATTATATAAAATTTTTATTTTAAAATGTGGTAAGAATTTCATAACATTATATTATCCTCTAAATACTTCTCTGTTATTTATTAATGTCTCATAACTGGTAAACCTTATAAAAGTGTATATTGTGACAGAACATACGGTAATTTTTAATATGTATATACAAAGTAAAGAGTTCGCCAGACCACATGTTACGTGACAGTCTTCGCTGAAGTTGTAATGTAAAATCTCGAGTCAATATAGCATTTCATTATGCTCCATATGTTATACTAAGTCAAATTTTAAGATTTCATTTGATATTATTCCGATTTTTATCAATTCATATATTCTGTTTATTTTGCCTTTGATATCATGGTTACACGTTTTTTGTTCTCTTCCGGAGTGACATTATATTGGAATGGGTAATGGTTGAGGGTTTGGGTTCGCCTTCTATCAAGATCCATGAGGGGGGATTTAGGTCAATAATTTCAGCCATATCATCTTGGAAGACGTGGGAAAGTCTGATGGAGTTTCGTTGAACTGCAGACTGGTAACTTAAATTGAAAGTTGATTTGGGACCTTGTAAATAAAAGAGAAAAACCATTTATTAGTGAGCATTTACGTAATTATACAAATTCATATCAAACACTTCGTTAACGTGTTTCTTGACAAATCTCCACTCATATTTATTGAATTTTTAAAACCTGAATTTCTTTGATTTAATATACAATAACCTACATTCAGCTTAGTCTCATTCCACTCTCTTGCCCAGTGCACTGTATGAACTCATACGCTTGACTCCTGTAACCTGATAGTCCTTCTGAAAATATCGAAGAAAGTCTGCAACTAAGAGTCTTAAAACGAACACTCTACATCGTGTGACATCAGAGAAACCTAGACTAAAGTTTCAAGTGTTATTTAGATGAAGAGGTTACAGGAACTGGGTGGAGAGTGAAATGGAGCTGAACTGAACATTTGCATTGAAATAAACTCTTCCCACCATAGCTACATTCGCTGCGCTTGTTTTCAAACCTCGGGATTCTTATTAAAGTATGCATATTCCCGTTGAAAAATCTGATGGTAATATAGTGTATGTCACATCTTCAATTCGCATCCCCTCTATTCCTGTCAATCCTTGATCACTAAAGTATGAACGCACTCCACTCGATGTTTTCCTTTGCTCTCATAAAAATTTACTCTGTGTCTGGTGTAATGTTTGTGTACAATACGCAATGTTTACTCAGGCTTACTCTATTGTTTCCCCCGCGAATTGTGGTCTCGGAGAGAATCTTATATTAATTCCTAGTACAATGCCGTTATAACCCTCAGTTTTGCCCTATCCCTCTGTTACTGTTCATCAACCACTGCAAGCAACATATCCTGTTGTATATCCTGCTCTTGTGCAGCAATCATTCACTGGTGTTCTATCCAGTAAACGTTTAACATTACTTTTGACATTTGCACTCAATTACTGATGCACATTTTGTAGTGTTATTATTTACTAAAATTTCTTATTACAAATAGTATTACTATTTTGAACAACAAATATCTATAATATATATATATATATATATAATATTATATGTATGTATATATATATATATATATATATATATAATATATATATATATATACATACACCTTAATTGAGTAAATTGAACAAAATCTATTAAAAAATGAGAAAGATCATATTTGAATTATACAAAGCAAAGAATTGGTTCTTAATAAAATAAGGGTCTATTAATGTAGTAAAAATAAAATAAATATCGTAGTATTGATTAAACTTTCAGTATACATAGCTTAAATATTATCATGTTTTAAATATTAAAATTTTTTCTTCCAATAAATCTAATTTAAGCAATTCATTCTCACCCTGATTTAATTAAATCTTCTAAGAGATATATGGTAATTTACGATTCAACTCACTTGGAAAATTAACGGCTATAGTTAATTACAAAGTGGCTATTATTCAACCCGTGAACAAATCTAAAGTCCTTTGTGAATTTCGTCTGCAATCTCGCACTGTTACAGATTTGACATCTGGAAGAGCTGCTACAAAATTCAACTACGAAGACGTTTAGCATGAACAATTTGTATTGCTTCAACATTACAATTTCTACCTAACAAAAGTCAAATTCCAGTCCAAATTTAGGTTTGCAGCAGAATGTGTTTAAGTTGACCACTCAATCTTCACTGTTTTTATTTTATTATAACTTTTCTGATTCTCTTTTAAAGCTATCTAATAATAGGTTTTGTAGTCTAATGTCGTATGGTTCAAGACCTCGCTTTTTTCCATCAGCAGGTATTGAAAGTGTTTCACCTGTAAAAGTCAAGAATAATAATGTAAGCAGGTGGTAGTAAAATGTGTGTTGGTATTTATATGTAACATTCAGTTACACTTTGCAAATTCCATGTTAAGTTAAAAATATTTTCTTTTTCAGGATTTTGTTTTTTATTGTGATTTTATCAACTATAGTAAAATGCCACTATGTATGATAATGTCTGTTAACTGAGACGCTAAGGACTTACACCTTTCTCTCCCTTTAGATTTATAACTATTTAAACTGGCCTGAAACATTTCAAATTTACTGAAATCGTTGGAGCATTTAAACATCAGAAAATATTGAAGAAAAGTTATAAAAAAGATTTAATTAAAAAAGTGTCACTCACCTTCTTTAACATAAATGTTTAAATGTATCGATAGATTTTAACAACTTTCAGTTACTTATCTCAGAATAGTTTGGAATGTCATTTCAAGAATATGCTCATTATGTCCTTGTTTTTCAAAAAGAAATTGTCTGCGAAGCGGCTGGTAACGTCTAGTACAAAATAAAATTAAATAATAAGTAATATTTGATTTTAATTGGTCTTATAAGCTAAATAAACGTACGTCATAACACCAATATGAATCAAGTGATATTTATTCAAACAAAAGTATTATTTAGGTGTTTTAAAATGACTTACTAAATTTACAAATTGTGTTTAAGGCATGCCCCTTGTAATCGCAGAAGTTTGTTTTAATACATTAATAATGATTCTTAAAAAACTATTATTTGTTTGAAATTTAATCCGCATCTACTGATTACAGAGAAACATTCGTATATCGATCTACTCTCGTGGTTAGACACTAGACTGGCTAGCGTGGACATTGTGGGGTGTATCTTCTTTTGTCCGCTTAGACCGGAGAAGTTACGACAAAGCTGGCTTTCCTTTCTCTCAAGGTGAGATTATTGAGATACAGCCCGCTATTACAAGGAAACATTCGTATATCGATCTACCCTCGTGGTTAGTGGTGGACACTAGACTGGCTAGCGTGGACATGTGGGTGTATCTTCTTTTGTCCGCTTAGACCGGAGAAGTTACGACAAAGCTTGGCTTTCCTTTCTCTCAAGGTGAGATTATTGAGATACAGCCCGCTATTACAGGGAAACATTCGTATATCGATCTACCCTCGTGGTTAGTGGTGGACACTAGACTGGCTAGCGTGGACATGTGGGTGTATCTTCTATTGATCCGCTTAGACCGGAGAAGTTACGACAAAGCTGGCTTTCCTTTCTCTCAAGGTGAGATTATTGAGATACAGCCCGCTATTACAAGGAAACATTCGTATATCGATCTACCCTCGTGGTTAGTGGTGGACACTAGACTGGCTAGCGTGGACATGTGGGTGTATCTTCTATTGTCCGCTCAGACTGGAGAAGTTACGACAAAGCTGGCTTTCCTTTCTCTCAAGGTGAGATTATTGAGATACAGCCCGCTATTACAAGGAAACATTCGTATATCGATCTACCCTCGTGGTTAGTGGTGGACACTAGACTGGCTAGCGTGGACATGTGGGTGTATCTTCTATTGTCCGTCAGACTGGAGAAGTTACGACAAAGCTGGCTTTCCTTTCTCTCAAGGTGAGATCATTGAGATACAACCCGCTATTCTCATAGGATCGCGACAGAAGAAGATTTTCTCAGTTACTTCCTAAGTTTAAAAATAAAATAACAATAACAGAATTTACTGTGTATTCCCTTTTCTTTGGGACATGATCGCATACTCATTATATTTAATAAATATGGAGAATTCCAAATACCGCATCCTGATACCGCAGATTGCATGTTTGCACCATTCTGGTGTTTATCAATGCATTTAAACAGTATTTAATAAATAATAAAAACATATTAAAGAATTTAGTTATAATGGGCGATATTGATGTGGATCTATTGAAAATTGGCGATAATGGTATCGATTATTATAAATCGATGATGGCTAGGTTTGGGTTTGAATCTTTAACAGACCAACGAACAAGAGTAACAGAGACTACACGTTCATGTATCGATCTTGTCTACTTGAGGATGTCCTGAAGGGACAGGCGTGTGAGGTGGAAGCGGCAGTGTTGGAGACAGACTCGCTGGCCAGCACGTGACATTATTGATACTGAGTACGCTGCCGAGCCAGCCGTGGCTACTTGCACTGTTATCAGTTATGATAAGCTCGATGTTATGCTGGTCATTGCTGTCTGATGTTTATAGGCACGGTAATGTTTCTAAAGCTTATGAATGCGCGCCTCGCTGATAGAAGGCTTTTTTGTTCTGTGCAGTCCTTATCATTCGTCTGGGCCTACTCCTTCCACCGGTAATCCAGTTAACCCAAAATTACTATTTAATACAATCGGTACAATGATAAGCTCGATGTTATGCTGGTCATTGCTGTCTGATGTTTTATAGGCACGGTAATGTTTCTAAAGCTTATGATGCGCGCCTCGCTGATAGAAGGCTTTTTGTTCTGTGCAGTCCTTATCATTCGTCTGGGCCTACTCCTTCCACCGGTTAATCCAGTTAACCCAAAATTACTATTTAATACAATCGGTACAATGATAAGCTCGATGTTATGCTGGTTATTGCTGTCTGATGTTTATAGGCACGGTAATGTTTCTAAAGCTTATGATGCGCGCCTCGCTGATAGAAGGCTTTTTGTTCTGTGCAGTCCTTATCATTCGTCTGGGCCTACTCCTTCCACCGGTAATCCAGTTAACCCAAAATTACTATTTAATACAATCAATGATCAGTAATAGAACTCAATAAGTTTATCTTATAATTATTTTATAAATGTAAATTCTCAAAATATTGATCAAAAAAGCTTTGATACTTGTGTATATCCGCATATAAATAGATATACGTAGGACAAGTCTAGGCAATTAAATCTACAAATAATATAGTCTTGTCTTAGTCTTAAGTATTCATTTTGTTATGTTTAACAAAGTGAGATAAAACTTTTAATTTTGTCCTTAAGTATGCTACCACAAAATATATCTTATTTATTTATATTATGTATTAGGTGATGGAATCCCTAAAAAGGATTCACCTTGGGACCCCATTTTCTTCTTAGATATTAAAAATAATACTAACATAAAATTAATATTAGTTTTTATAGTATATATATATCATTTTAAAGTACTGTTAAAATCGAGGAAATGAATAACTTATTCATTAGATACCTCAGCAAAACTTTAGCATGACTCCTGATGTGTCAAACTCCTATATTGTATTCAGTAGTTTTAAAGTTAACGTTCTAGGTTTATTTAAGAGAGCATCATAAAAAAACATTTATTAAAATATTATAACTATTAAGGCATTGAAAACTATCTTGATTTAAAAAAATCAGAATATAATTAGATCTCAATATTTTAAATTAACAGTTTAAAACTTGAGTTACTATGTCGGCAATTCAATATGAATTTTATTTTGTCACGAATTGGATTACGACGCGGTTACGAAGGGATAAACTAGTTACGAGTTGAGCGGAAATTACACATTCTTAATTTAATTTTCATTCCATTCCATTTCACTTTATCGACAAATAAACTTCCATTATGTCGTTTTCAACGTTTCTGGTACATTTGTGTCTATAACAATCGATTTTCAAAGTCGCGATGGTTACAATCGATAGCCCGATACCGATGTTGGTTTTACTGATTGTGTTTTTCTTTGACATCAAAGCAACGAGTCATGAAAATCTGAGTCAATTGCGTTGTTAAAAATTATAAATTTTTTATTCCTTGAAATAATTCGAGAACATTTGCTAAAAAAGCGTATAGACAGACAGTAAGACTGCCTCTGACATTTTGAGCCAAAATGAACAGGGGTCTTCCTAGGATGAAGAGGAACCAATGCTCCAAGTTTGAAGTCTCTATCGGAAGTTATCGCACAGACCGGAAAGCAAATTGACAAACGATAGGTGGACCGTGATTACTAGTCTAGTACCTGGAGGTGGACGTACAGAGACCCCTAATATTATGACTTGCGGTCAATAATGTGGCAAACGTAATTTATACTAGAATTTTAGAATGTTAATTTTAAAAGAAACACACACAATGGGGAATTGTTGGATAGAAATTAAGATTCTAAATTTTTTCGTCTTACTAACAAAGATTCATTTTTCGGTTGTAGAGTTATAAATACATTAAAAGAACATAGAAAAAATATCCTCTATCGTATAACATTCTGTCTATGCATGTGGGGTTGGTCGTATGCGTATATTATATAAATAGGGTAAGAGGTACAATTGTTGTCAGGGGTACAGAAGTTGGCATCTTTTTACTCTATTCACTATAATAGTGTTTCGTACTCTGTGGAGAAAACAGATAGTTCTCGACATTCCCAGATGGGTGCAGCACATGTTTTGTCAGTGGAAGTCAACACGTGCCTTTTCTGTTATATGCTATTTAAAAATCTCTACACGGTAAGTATTTTACATCTCTTTCCTTATTAGTTTGTAACTAATAACATATGTTAGTAACATTTTTAACAACTCAAATCACAAGAATTCTGAATCCACTTTTATAGGTTATGATTTAAAAGTAAATTTTCTCTTTAAAGTGCCAATAACTGTACCGCTTACCCTATATATTTATTTTCAATGCTCTATATGCTACACAAAGTAACTTATTACACTTTTTTTAATATTAATAATTATATTAGTCACAAATAAACGTAATACGGCATTTACTGTTACAAATTGTTCACAGTTTTCTTTAAATATTGGTACCACAATTAATGGAAAATTAAAGCATTTACATACATTTGCAAATTAGTACAAACTAAAAATATAAATTTATAAAACAACCATAATTTTATCTGCTTTTTACTGCAGGATTTTGTTATTATATTGAGATCCAGTAGGTGTATTATCTTTCAACTGATAGAAACTATGTAATCTATAGTTCTATATATTGACCTATATATTCTATTATTGATCTATTATGTGATCAATAATTATTGTTAAATTATCGGTTTTTTAATAGCAGCTAATTTGGAACGATTGTATAATTATTTATTTGTGAATTAATGAAATTTACATGATAGATGTTTTTTTTAATTCACAAGAGTCTGCTTGTTTTAGTAGACTATAAGAAAAAAAACATTAAATTATTCAAATGAATAGTTAATAATTGCCTTCTTTAAAATGTATCGAAAAGTATTTAAGAATTCCATAAACATTTTACAGTGATGAAAACAAGTAACTAAGATGAAGCGGAAGACATGAAAAAATGTAACGGAGTAAATGTAAGTACGGTACTTAAAGTTCATATTTTATTCCAGCTCGTTTGAATGCATATTCCGTATAAAGCTTTTACCATGTATATTAATTAACACTAATTAATTACATTATGTAGACTATTCCATAATAAAACTTACTACCAACAATTTAATTAATATCTTTTTATTTTTGAACCAGTCGTTTCATAGCAGGAACGGTTTAAAGCAGTGGACTTTTTTCCTGATTCTGAATTTTTAAACAAGAGGGATATCAGATTTAATTACTGGGTATCACACTCTAAACCCATATTAGCTAAAGCTGTTGACTCAAAGCTGGGACTAAAGCTAAGGCTTATAAAGTTCTCCTAACCAAAATATACCTCTGGACGAGTAAACAACACAAAAGGTTTATTGTTTATCAAAGTATTGAAATTACATTATTTGTTTGGTGTTTATTCATACCGGTACTTCGAATACAATGCATGAGTACACCACAACGCGTATAGCGTTAGAGGCTTTCAATAGGCTACATGCAAAATGTAAAGACTATAGCCGATTTCACTCTCGACCTACTGTAAAAAAAATTTTACATAACAATTATACTATCTAGAAATAGAATTAAACGTAAAATTAAAGTGTGCTTATAATCTTTTTTAAATATCTTGCTACATTATAAATTCACATTTAGTTCATTGAGTTACGTAGGTTTCATAGCAGTGTTTAAATAAAAAAGTTGTCTCAAAAAGGTGAGGTGGTTAGGATACTACGCAAGAGTGCTCTGCAATCAGATCTTGTCACCAATTTATAACATTGACTTTCATTTACGTAGGTTTCATAGCAGTGTTTAAATAAAAGAGTTGTGTCAAAAAGGTGAGGTGGTTAGGATACTACGCAAGAGTGCTCTGCAATCAGACCTTGTCACCAACTTTTGACTTTCACCCTATTACTTTTTTCTTTTCCTTTTCTTTTTACATAAATAATATGCCTCATGATTAACATCTCGTATAATTATTTAAAATAGCTAGTTTAAAAAAGTTATTTATTCTGTTATTTTCCCGTTGCCTTAATGGTTAGCAGTAGCATAAATGAAAATAAATTTTCAATGGTCAGCCAATTCACGTGGGGTGACATGCACGATCATGGAATTTGTGTTGCTAATATGTAAATGAAGCCTCATTCAAAATCTAAAGCCTACAGGTCAGTTAATTTTTTGAGATATCGTGTGGTCAGACGGGGGGACAGATACACAGACAGACTGAAATAATATATTGCAGCCCACGAGTGATAAGGCTTCACTAACGGTTAGCCAATTATATAAAAGTACGTCATAATTCTCATAATTAATATCTAAAGTAGCGAACTTTTAAGTTATAAAAATATGTTAAAAATGTTTAGATTATTTACACTAACGAGCCTTCAAAACACATATCTACACTGCATCTATATAGAGAACAGTTTCTACAAAACGTCACTTTGAGTTAGAATTTAATGCCGACCGGATCCAATGTTCTGGACTGAAATAAATATTCTGGACTTCATTGGCATCCTTATGAGGCACGAACAGTATTTTCTCTTATATTTGAACTAAGTAGACAGGACAGAGTATAAACTTTACGTAAACCACCCTGTTTGTTACAGCACTTAAATCGATGTGAGCAGGAAATAATTGTGCTATATAAAGGATTTCTTCCTTTGATGAAGATAATTTTTATTCCTTTTGAAAATTATATAAAAATTGTCACTGAAGAAGTAATTTAGAGTTCAATGAAAGAATAAAAAAGAAGAAACTGTTTCCTCATAAATATTAATGCAATAGCTAAAACACTTGTAAAACTGACCTCATTGAGAATGTTATTTACTGTTAAAGTTTGAGAGCCGCGAGTTCGGCCTTATTTAGGTTTCTGAGTGACAAGAGGTCTATTCAGTGTTCTACAAGGTAAAGAAATAATTACCTATCCAACAGTGGCACCACAATCTCTATTATATTATTAATTTATTGTGGTGTCTATAGTATAAGTAGGTGAGTTAGGATAATTACAAGTTATAATAATTAGCCAACGACAATACTAAACTTTTAGGCAATAGACATAAGATAATAACTTTTGATAGATTTATAGTATAACAAAATTTTGCATTTAAATTTGTTTTATATCTCCTGTATCTTTCATGGGAATTGCTTTAGATTTATGGTTCTTCAACTGGAAAGGTAACAAAACAGTTATTATAGGTTATACAACCTTTGGAGAACATAATCTTTTCCAACGTATCCCAACTAGTGACATTGTTATAAATTTACAATTGTGTGAAGTACATGACGCTGAAAATGTTTCGGTAGCAAGACAAAAGAACCGTTAAGATTCTAAATAAAAAGAGAAGAAAAACTTCCTACGCATTGCCTTAGGTGTTTTTGTCAACTTTAGAAGGTAGTTTTGATTTTTACTGTCGCTCAATCCTAGGAGTCACATGTCTATTTTTTGTTTTACAAAACATATGACGTTTATACCGAGTGTCTTAAAAAGTCCCACCCCGGGGCTCCCTATTAACATTTTTATGAAAGAGATGGAGTGATTTACTTTTGGGGATGTTCATATGACCAATGGAGGGAGTTTTTGACGTAAATCCCCTCTCCCAAAATGGGATATTTTAGAGGTAATTCAAAATTTTTAAATAGGCACCTCTAGCAAGTAACAACTTATTTTAAAGGTATTATAAAAAGAAGAAGAATGGCACAAACTAGAGGTTTTTAAAAAATGTTTACTTCGTCGGTACGGATCATGAGGCACGGGAATTTTAACGTTCGTAATTGTAGGCCATTAAGAACTTTACAAACCAAATATAGCTTGTTATAAATGAGAGTTGTAACTCAATTTCAACTCCTGCAGATGGTTGATTTTCATGAAATATTTTTTATTTAATTTTTTAGGTCACATTGCATGTGTTTGTAAACTTTAATCTTGTAGAACACCGCCGGGAAGTCTAAAAAATAAATTTAGTTTTTCTGTTTGTTATAAACATCCATGAAAGTTTTCTTCTATATAACCATGCTTTAGTTTTCTATGTAAGTCATGAGGCGTAAATGTGCCAAATTTCAGCTTCATGCGATATTAAGAATGTGGCGAATTAGTGAAGAGTGAGTGACTTTGTAAGAGAGAGAGAGAGAGAGAGATCTTCGTTTACGACGGTATTGATATTCTAGTTAAATTATAATCATTTAAGCCTCTGAAGAAAGATGTTTAGATAACTCAATATAAACATAAAGAACATGCAAAATACGCTTGTTTCATTTTTACCTTTCCTTCTAAAATATAAAATACTATCATTTTATAGTAAAAATGGCGCATTCCAAGTTTAGCTTTTTGCTTGTAGAAATGAAGCAATTTATATTAAGTTTTAAAACATACAAATAGTATGAACGGGTAATAAAGAATGCTGCAAGGCTTTACGCCTTATTTGCAGTTTGACATTTTCGTACATTATTTCGCTTATTTGATCCTGTGAAATTATTATTAAAATCTTAAAGGAATGATAAAGAATAGAATCAGCATTGTATTTTAGTCTTGTAAACGCCATTATTTGTTATTATTTTATTAGTTACTAGGAGTTACCCACGCAATTTTGTACGCTTTGTACGTTTTATCTGCACAATCACCAATAGTTTAGAGTGATTCTATATTTCTGACACCAATGATAATTTTTTCTGTCATCCATGATCATGAAAATTTGTCAAAAGCGTATATTGTAATTTTCTTTCATCACATTATTTTTTACTATAGATGATTTACCCTTGCGTTCCGAAACTAGAAAGTATAAATACATAACCAGGTCTGAGAATGTTGTTACATTTACACTTTTCAGTTTGAAGTTTGTTCTGTAAAACAATACAAGAATATGTACAGTACAGCTCGTTAGTAACCTGGCTTCATATTTAACAAATCACGTGGTTACGACTGTGTAACAACACCCCAGCTGGTGCATTTTGATCATTAAGGAATAATGATGTGTCGTCATCAACTAACTAATTGGTGTTTCTGTTTATCAATGTGGTATAGACATGCCTATATCTTGTAAATTATTAAACTTTTATAGGATAATTATAAATCATCTTGTAAGTAATATTTATAAGCAATAATACCGTTTTACCTATTACCTGCCAGCATACCCAGGGTATCGTAAGCTGCAGCCGGAGGGGTCCTTTCCCTTAAGTTGTTCAAGATCACAAGTACACTTAAATTCATGAAGGCACACACATGAAATTCACAGTTGTGGCTTATGTGCAAAAATCGTAGATCCAAAAGATTAAATCAAGCTGTAAATAAATGAAAAATGTCTTTTTTATTATAAAGCATTTCTCAAACACATCTGTTTAGCAGAACAACTCGCCACTAACCTAAACTATTGCAAATAACAGTGAAAATTACATCATAAAATAAAAAATTAAAACAATACTCCTAAAAATATAGTAAAGTCTAATTACAAACGATTTTAGCAGGTTCTGCGTACACATTCCTTTAATCTGGTTTTAAATTCGGAGCCGTTAATCACTTTGAAATTACAGGGGAGGTGATTGTACAGTTTTGGCGCAAAGTAGGAAAACTTTTCCCAACTATTTACAGCTTCACATTAAGGAAATGAAGCTGGCTGTTCTGCCGTGTGTTCGGAAGAGCGACCTAACTCCTAGGTATCAGTCTAACGGCCAGATTTTGCGGCTCTCTCAGGGTGAACACACGGTTAACCGGGCAGCAGGTCTGCACCCTGCACACGGCTTCCATTAGCATCAAATTGGCAGCATCTAGATAGGCTGATACAGGTTTTTTCTTTCTATGCTGTAGACAAAGCGCACGGAAGTGTTTTTGCCGAACGCAGGGAAAGAGTAATAAAAAACAGGAAAAAATCAAAGATTGCAAATTCTTCCTGTATTAAAATACTTTTATACCTGTACAAACCCCTAGGTCTTCTCAGAGCTTTCTGACAAACATACGTGGGAATGGTCAGTAAATGTAATGTTACTGTTTAGCATAACCCTAAGGGTTTTGACAACACTGCTCACTTTCAATGCTGTGTCTAAAAGCATACCGTCCATCTTCTCCTCCTGCAATCTTTGCGTTAGAGAAGTTGATGCCATGTAGAACACTGAACAATTTTTTTTTATTTAAACTGATTCCATGTTTTACTGACCACTCACTTATACTCTCAAGATTATCGTTGATCATTCCAATAGCCGAGCGAAATTCCCCAGGCTGATAGGTTAGGAGAAGCACACAACTGTCGGCATATGCATGTACACTGTTGTGTTTAACGCAAGAGGAAAGATCCGCAGTGTGAAATATGAACAAAATCGGACCCAAGTAGCTGCCTTGAGGGACTCCCCTAACTTTTTTCCAACTGACAGCTCATTCCTCGAAGCCTAAAAATCCGAGCTTATCAAGTAATAAGCTATGACCCAACAAAAGCTCTAGTATATCACAGTAATTATGCCCGTTAATGATAATTTTTTCCACTTTTTAAGGACCGACAACGCAGTTATGCACGAGTCTGTACCAAAAATTACATAGTGCTTAAATTCAATTATTTCATAGACTCCCAAATCCTGAAATTGTGTGTATGTAGAGTATTACTAATACAGAATTACGCCTCTTATGTAAATACGAAGTTTTTCAATTTACACAATTGTACTCTATCTGTTTATGATTTCATTTATTCTGCCAATTTTAGTTTGCCATCATGGTTATCCGCAAGACTAATATAAAAATATTGGATAACGCTCACCTCAATACCACAGAATCAAATGCACCATCATCGAACTCAATGTTGCTTGTATAGAAATGAATGTTTTTCTACAATGTCAAGAACTCAGGTTATTTCGTTCTCGAGACATCGTGTGGACAATCACACAGAAATGAAATGTTTCCAGATCCACAACTACATGCACCTTCGCTAGCGCTCAGACAATAAGTGCATGGCAAATCGTTAATACTTGAGCTTCACCTAAAATTTAAATTTAGAAACAATTAATAAACAGAGAGTTTTATCCGTCAAAAGGGGAATACCGCCTGACGTATTTATTTTTTTGCGCTTTGTACACGGTGTTACAAATTTCAAAGGAAGAGACGAGTTTCAAATTCTAATTTCGTGTCTATAAATAAAGATATTTTAAATTTCGCTTATTTACTTTTAGGTCACAGTTTAGACTACGTTTGTCTAGTAAACAGCCAGAATATAATATTCTCACAAATGCAATCAATCACAAACATTGCGTGCAAGGCACAGTTATACATATTGATGAGCGCAACACAATCAATTAGCGATCTAATTAGGCTGACAACGTTTGCGAATGATCAAAATGTAGTAGTAAAGGTGACGTTGCATTGTCTTGACTACGTCATTTGTTTAAGTGAAGTTACTATTTTATTTTGTGTATTGTTTTACAGAATACACTTCCAAATATATTTTATTCCAAATATATTACATTTTTAACTGATAGAGATAAAAATGTATTACGAATTTTGATGAAATTTACTTCTACTGAACTAACCAAAATATAATCCAACGCTGAACAATTTCAGTTCTGATGTTATACCTAACACTTACTCTAATCACAGAAGCACTGTTCATTATATGCTTTGAAATCCTTTCATGTTTCAAATTGCATGACATTGTTTAGGATTACTTTTAGCATAGTAAAACACTTTATAAACCCTATTGTACAAACCTTCTAATATTATGACATATTTCATTCACATCATTCCTGATTCCTATTGATTAAAAGTTTCGTGATTGTCTATCACTTTCAGTTTTAATGACATTACTTGTAAAATAGCAATTATTATTTTAGGTTATATTATTTATAACATATACTACTACTATATAAACATAGTTCTGATATTATATCAAAAAAACTATTTAATGATTGTGGTCTATGCATGTATATGTCTTTGAACAATAAATATTTTGATTTATGAGATTACTGTAAAATATTGAAAGTGTAATGAATTATCTCTGTTCATCTTAAAAAGCTTTAATTTATGCAGGTATTTATAAATGTATATTAAAATTCTGAAATTGAGAATCCAATTCATAGTTTTATAATTTTATTTTGACGCAGTACATTTATTTAATACTTATAACTTCTTGGTTAAGCGTTAGCAAAGTTTTTTAATCGTGGGACTGGAAAATGCCGTTTCTGTAGGTTTGTTTATCTCTCGGTCCGCACGATCTCGAACACTAACTGACTAATGACTTGTAATTAATTGTGCTTGAAACTTTATTTATATTTTATAAATACTGAGCGCGATTATAATGAATGTCATTACATGTGATTTGGTTGAGCGATAGAAAATATGTGTACATAGGTCTCATGGATATCTACGACCTCTACTACAATACTGTAGATTTATACAATTTATAACTTTGTAATCAAGCTGAGTAGAAAGATATGTGATTTTAACATGGAACGTATTGACAATGCATAGAGTAAAAAGAAAAAACAATATATCGTTGCCGTTCATGCAAAATGTTGTATGTAAAAAAGTGTACTTTTCAGGAAACAAAAAAAACATGATAACTTTTAACGTAATATAACTATGTGGTTTGTAATAAATAAATGTATGTTTAAAATGATATTGGTTAAGCTCAAATATATATAAATGTAATATAACCATTTTTCTTAAGTTTAAGTGAACATACGACTTTTTGCAGTTAAAATAATTTATTCGGGCTAACATAACGTATTTTGCATTACAACATAGGACATTTTGCACTTAATGTAGACTTAAGTCAGACTTAAAACGAAACATAGGTCATTTTGCTTTGAAACATAGACATTATTTTGTGAATTATTAAGGTTTAAAAAAGAAAACAGATACATAGTTTTAAGAACAATACAGTTTTATCGATACTTACTACTCTACTAGAATTAGTACTTAAATGCACAAACAAACGTAATATTAAATAGAATAGGACACGTTGAGAAATGTTTAGTATTTTGGCCATATTTACAAATTTGATCTGCATTACATTTACTTAAAAAAATTATTGCAAGTTAAAACATTGCTATTTTACAAGTAAAACATGTCTGCATTGGCTTTTGTCATCGTTACACTCGTGGGGAAGTGTATCATAAAAATTATGGTAGTCCTCATTAATAACTTTTTTTAAATACTGCAAATCTTCAAACTTTCTTGTAGTAATTTTTATTGGCAACTTGTAAAGACTACATAAATTTTCAAAAGCAGTATGTGTTTTGGGTCGTCTTGGAAGGGTTTGCCAATTGTCTTCAAAATCGAGCTTGAAGTAAATGCAGCCTTTGAAATAGTGACACGCACACACATCAGAGACTATGGGATCACCTTTCTTCATGCCAGGCCGCACACTAGTGTAGTAGCCATTTGAAAAGTCAATAAAATCAGTGTACTTCAGTACTACAACATTAAACTCTGTTGGTTTGCTCCTTGCTTCTCGAATCGATCTGACATAGTCAAAGGGCACGTAAAACTCCTTTCCTTTAATTTTTTTTCTCGATCTTACTATGGACCGAATCTACCTCCATTTGTGTATGTCCTACTTCAAGGTATTTTTGATATATTGTTGCTTTATTAACATTTGAAAGGTGAAGTAGTGCATTTGAGACCTTCTCGCACCTATTCTGATACCCGCACCCATCTGACCAAATTATGATTTCAGAAAGGTTTTTTGCACAAATTTTTTTGTAAGAATTTGTACAGAATGGAAGCAAACACATCACTTTCTAAGCTACCATTGGCCTCATGCCACAAAAAATAATTTACTTCTGCATTTTTCATATTATAAATTGTATAATTATGCAGTTTTAGTTTAGTTTTGTAGTATGCAGAAGAACTCATTATGTTAGGTAATAAAAGAACGGCTTGAACATCAACTGTGTAAACGCCCAATGATTCGTTACTTAATGCTCTTTCCTTATCTTTCTCCTTTTCTGCCCTGGATTTCTCTTTTTTATTTTGATGTATTTTGAATTCTTCATCAGACACAGTTCCTAGTTTATGCTTAATGCATGTTTCACATTGGTCTTTTTTGGGTTGGTAGAGATCAATGTTAAGCTTATACATAACCCTAGAAAAATACTGACCAACTAGCACTTCTACTGTTGTCAACGCAAAAATTTTGCTTGTATTCCTTGAAGAGCGCTATTTTACTTTCCCATACTGGTTCAAGGTAAAGTTTTTTGGCTTGAGGCCCTGCAGTAGTGGGACTCCATCTTTGGGAGACTATGGAAGAACTCTTCTACCGAGCGAGACTTAACATCCTCTGAACCTCGCTTCTTCTTAGATTTTGCAACAGGAATGACAGGATTATTAACATTTAATGGTTCAAAATTGTATTCCTCTAACTCAGTATTATTATGTGACAGTTCACGAAGCCATGACTGAACACTTCTTTCACCCACATCCAATGTGTGTAAAAACATTTTCTTGCAAACATTAATACGCATGTTGTCTTTGATTAGATGATATGTGTATGTTACATTTCTTTTAGTTGAGTCAGTCAGAATAGATGTTTTACGTCTTTTAGTAATTTTCTTTCTTTCTATCAAAGAGGAGATATAGGCTTTTCTACCAGACCAATCATTTAAAACTTTCCAAAAATATTTAAAGTTTTTCTCTCTGTCTTCCTCCTGCAGACTTGAACATGACAAAGAGTTGGTATTCTTACTACTCCACTTACACGTACAGCGACATTTCATTTTCCTACCTTCCTTGTCAACACTCAATGTAAAATTTCCATTATTTTTTTTTAAGCCCTTGTAACTTTCTCCCCGCATCCTCTTTTCTTTGTTGACTTGTCTTTGCCATTGCTGTGGATTAGATAAACCTTTCCGACTTCTTTTACGTTTCTGTTTTATCCCTCTTATTTCTTGCCCTCGAGCTTCATTTCTATTTTCTTCTCCTTCTCTGTTTTCAACTACACTATCTTTATTAGTATTCAGTTGGGTATCGCCTGTTAATATTTGTTAAAAAACTACTGTTTCTTTTTCTGTGCTGCTTTCTGGTTCTTGTCCGATTTGCTGTTGTTTTTCATAGTTTGTTACTTTCTGAACTGCTACGTGTTTCAGCAGACTTACTTTATTAATTTTCTTCGATCTTCTTTTCTTTTTTGGTTCCTCATCACTGCTAGAAACCTCACCAAAGTCACTACTGGAAGCGTAGTTGTACTCATCTGAATCCGAAAATAAAGGACTGTCAGTATCTGACAATTCTTTGTAGTTTACAATTTGGCAGAGTTTTGTTTTTACTGTATTTGAAGTGTTATTTTCAATATTGGTAGTAGGCTTAGGACTTACAAAATAAATATGCTCATTAAGGTTTGTTGTACTGTTGTTGTCGATGTTCACAATACCAAACTCACGGTACATGGATTGTCGAACCTCTGGTGAGACCTCATTTTCTGCCAACGCCAGTTCAACTAAGCGCCTGCCTCTGAGAGCCATAATTGATAATCTGAAAGAATACAACAGATGTAGCCTAATTACTGTAGTAAAATACTAATTAATTTTACTGAGAAAAAATGTAACTAGGGATAAATTATTATCTAATAGCCGAAAAATAAATATATTAACATTAAAACAGTATTTTAGGTATAGCCAAAATATAGTTGGTTACAAAATGATAAGCATAGTGAAACATTCAGAAATATTCAATTTTACTGATACTTTGATTTTATACGATACCGTTATGTCAGGATATGCCAACACCGCGACCAGTTATCTATAATAGGCCTAACTTAGGTCTCAATAGCGTTGTGAATTCATTACTCTCTAAAGTTTTGCCTCATATATATTATCGTAATGTACTTTACAGTATCTAAGTTTCAGTTAGATATAAAGTCTTGATTAGCGCCTAAAACTTTTGATAAACTAATCTAATAAACATAAATCCTGCAACAATCAAACCCAACAAGGTAATATAATTTTTATAATTCCTTATTAAACGTTTAATAAATTCAAGTACAGTTACAAAACTGTAGGCCTAAAATAAATTTAATTAGGCTTAGGCCTAGGATAAATAAGCCCAATATACTTAAATAGTATGTTAGATGTAACTGTAATATAATACAACATTAAGTAGTTTAAATTAAGATTTTAGAACTACATAATCATTTGATTCAAAAAGTCTTAAGTATGAATTTGAAACAAGCCTTTTGACAAGAAAAACTTACGACATTTTGCAGTAATAACATTAAACACTTAATAAAACAATTTACATAAGTTTGTAAGTAAATATAATAACGCCCCAACACATTGGCAACATTAGAATCCTATAAAGAATCCTTTTTCAAACCAAATCAAACTAAAAATTGTTTTTGTTGCAAAAATATTCAACAACCATAACCTCACTTTCACTGACAAATTACTTTTTAGATGTAAAATCGAGCATTATTGTTATAATTTACAGTAAAAACATTAATATATATGCCTAAAAACAAACCAGAACTTTTAACAAACAGCAGCTGAGTAAAAATAAGAAATTATACTTTATTTCACTTACCTATTATTATGTTAGAGCTGAGTTGCCAATCAATCAACAATCCAATGACAACATGAGACAATTTGCAGGAACAGGTGGCTTGACATGAAAACATATGGCATTTTGCATTTTGCTACAGCTCTTTTTCTATTGGTAAAAAACATATGACATTTTGACACAAGTTCCGGATAGTGAAGTCAAAACATATGATGCAATAAAAAAAAAATGGAAATTTTAACATAAGACATTTTGCACGAACGGCAACGATATTCAAATTACATGTCAAAAGTCATGACTAGATCTGATTTCAAAACACGTTGTAGAACCTTTCCTACCTCACCGAAATATTTATTATTTAAATACTACTGGGAAACCTAATTTAATGGACCAAAATGAGAATGTATGGAAAAATTGCTGATTAAAAAATCTTGTTATTAAAGATCAGGGTGGCTTTCTCAAGATCCAAACACAATTCGCAATGAGATGACCATTTGATATATACAATTAATTCGGAACATTATACTATATTAGCTTGCCCTTTAATCGCTTCATTTAATAACAGTTATACATTTCTAAATATTTCATAATAAAACATTTCCATATTTATACTTCAATGCAACAGTTCGTAAATAAACACAGTATTTGCCAGGTTATGACTATTGAGTAGGTTACTCATATTTGATTGCCATTCTTTGTCGCCAAATATTCATTGTCACCAACAGTTTACCTGTTAAAGATTAATATATGCGTTTATACAAGAGATGAATGTAACCGTTACCTGTGGTTTTGCCCACAGTAACCTCTCATTGATTCATGAGCATTAAAACATACAGTTTAAAGCAACGCGTAGTACAAGTGTTCATGATAAATACACATACTAGTCGGCTGCACATTCATTATAATGCTTGTTTTTTTTTAATTTTTAAATATATAGGATCCGATATTTTACGATATTTAATAATAAATGTAACAAAACGAACAATTATTAGGAGGCCCAATTGTTCTTCTATATTATACCCTCATGCAAAAATCTAAGTTCTGGCCTATACTTTCTGTCTCAACTAGGCTAAAAGAAATCAAGGCTTATTTTTTAGTACGGTAATGAAGTTAAGTCATTTTTTAAGGCTTGCATTAATCAATCGTACGAAACTCTTTTAATCATTTTTAAACACCTCAGTCCACATTGAATTATTAAAATAACAAATTATGTATATTACTCATGTTAATAAGATATAGGAAAATCAGTAATAACTCTTTGATATGAATATTATAATTACAATAAATTTAAATTTAATTTTTTTAAATCCCGCTTTAAAGATGTAAACACTTGAAAACTTTACGCACGGTACGTTTTATTGTAAGCCAACAAACGTTTGGTTTATCAGTAAAACTGAATAATACGAAATTAAGTAAATTTTGGCATAACATGTTAATTTTATATTTGTGCTCTAAAACTCAATATTTAAAAAATATCAACACAATGAGATGATTAATAAATTATTGTCCTCGAATCTTATCTCATTATTTAAGTTAGTAGCATAGGGATTAAATAAATCCACCAAGTTAGAAGTATAGTAATATTAGCTTAGACAACTAGTGATTCAATTAGTAAATGAGTAAGAGATTAATCATTATTACTAGTAGTATAAGAGATTCTCAGCTTACTGTATCTATTATTATTCAAACATTACGTAGTTTTTCAAGGGTTCAGCCTTTGATTATGATCTCACAGAAATGCATCTGTGTAACGAGATCAGACCTTTGTTTAGGTCTCATACAAAGCGATAGATGCCATTACGCCAAATGCTTTACTAAGAAGCCTGCCGTTTTGTAGAAACATGACGAGACTCTGTGACATTAACTCTCATATGAATTACTATCTAAGGAATCATGGATTACCTGAAGGATATAGAAAGTATTTCGTTAAATTCAATCTAAATCGCGGTATGTTCCCTGCTTGATACTAAACCACTTCATGATTGTGAATTACATGCTCCCCCCAAAAATCTTCTTTCAATTTTTGAAAAGGTGACTAGGCGTCAGTTTGGAAGTTCAGACTGCACCGCGCCTGATAGTGGGGTTGATAAGAACACGCATGTGTGAAAAGGCGCCGAGCATGGCGGTCTGTATAAAAAGGAGAGAGAGTCAAAATATTGGCTTATAACTATTCCATTTAATGTTATCAGGTTTTTAATTTTAGAAAGAGGTTTTTTACACTTCATGGCATTCCGTGCACGTCGATAGGCTTTTTTGAAAAACTGACCATTTGAAACCCGTTATAAAAATTTCATTGGATTGTGTAATTAGTATTCAATTTTGTGAAGCTATTTTGAATCGGTCTCATACATCTATCTCTACATTACATAATACCTGACAAATAACAAACTTAATTGACTCTAAGTTCAGTTCACTCATCGTTTTTAACTCCAAAATGGATTTGTGATATTAATAGATAGTTTATTGTCTTGAAAATAATATAAGGAAAGTGAAAAAGCACAACTTCATCTGAATTAATTTAGTTTATAACATGTGTAATTTAATGGTCAACACATAACTTATCAAATTATGCATAACATAAAATTTAAAACTATTAAAAAATACAATAATCTAATTGAGTGGAATTTTCAAGTACTCTCATTGGTTGGACTATGAATTATACATCTTTATCGCCTTTTACTTAAGGTTTAGTGCACGAATAAATTATTTATCTCCATAAGTTATTTTCATAGCAAACGGTAAAACATTCATAGCATTTTGTATTTATATTTACTATAATTTTATGAAATTTGTTTAACGGTTTGAAATTTGAAAGTTATGGAAGTAAGTTAACTTTTTATATCACATATTTGACATCATCATGAGTCACATTAATAACAGGGTTTAGAGTAATAACAAACGCTACAGATACACGTTTAAAGTGCAGCAATTATCGATTTCCAAAGGATATTAAGAGATCTCCAATTGCAAGTGCAACATTTCTGCGTTTGTGAAGAGAGAAATAATTCAAACCGCTGTATTTTCCAATTCATTCATGTAATGAGTTTTTCATTCATTTGGTGCACAATAACAGAAAACAATTGAATAAATTGTGTTCAAATGTAACAATGGATATTGTTCCAGAGGCAGTAATTATGTCAAAGTTGAAGTTCCAGTCATCAAGTTTGTTCCGCAATTAATTTAAATCTACACGAATAACTTAAATGACGTAAGGCCAACTTTTATTACTCTCAATTTTGTATTACTACCAATCTGTATTGCGCATAAAACCTGTATAATGTTTGCTTGTATGTGCATGAAATATATGTTTATGTCAAAATATCTAGTGGCTCGTTTTTATTTATAACTGTGCTTATTATTTTCTTTCATTATTCAAACATTCTTGCTGTTCCGCATCATTTGTTGACATTTTAATTCAAAAATAAAACTTTAATTGGTTTCATGCTTTTTACTCTAATTTAAACTATGAATAAGTTTATAAGATTAAAAAGAAAGTTTAAGCAACTAGTAGTGTTACTTTCTTAAGTCAATGCGATATAAAATACTCTTTACTTGAGTATTACACAACTGCTTTCAAAAGGTAAACAAAAGCAAAAAAAGATAAGGGGAATTATCTTGAACTTCGTCAAAAATAGCAAAACTTTTCATAGTAATTCTATAATCCACAAATCTACACCATATTCTGTCTTCCTGCTCCAAGATTCTTCCACATTCCTCTATTTCAAAATGGAAGAAATTAAAATGGAAATATTCATTACCGTTCCTAAAGTAATAATGTGTTTTTAACTAATTCCTGCAGCCTATTCCGTCTTATCGCTTAATTTATTGTTTCAAAGGTCTCCTGTTACGACATCGCCTTTAAATTTCACACGAACAGGAATTATTTTATAGTATATCTGAGTTACTTCACGACTATTTAGAGAAATTTCAATATCTACACCATCTTCTACCATCAAAAACACGATAATAGACTTTTTCGTTAGGTAGTTTTCTTTAGAATGTTTATCGCGAAAAAATCAATTTACTTGGTTCCAATATGCTTCTCTTTACTGTCCGGATTCTATACAATACGTTTAAATATAATCACTGTTGGAAAGGGCGCAGTGAAAACAAACGCGAAGATTGTTACCTATTCATTTTACACACTATTGAAAATTGATTCGTGATATTTGGATTATTTTCGTACCGACTAAGAAAGGGTTTTAGATGAATTTGAGTTAGGATCTTTACTTAGTTTGGCGTTGAAATTATAATTCAGGTGTATGCTTATTTTCTTTATTAATACAATAAAAATAATATATAAATCTTTGTTAATACGAAAAAATCAATATCTCCCATGTATTTTTATTTATCTCATTCTTTAGGTTTTCATCTACATGCTGTATCATCTACTAGTTCTTACAAAATACCTATCAATTTATATCCATAAGAGTATCATAATTTTCACGTATTTATTCGGTGATTATTGTGGATTACACGAAATACTCACTACATTTCATTTTATAACCTAGTGGATGTTTGCAAAACAATTGTAGCCATAAATTTTAAAATTCATCGCACATATAAGATAATGTAAAGCAAATCGTCAATGACTCAGGAAGAGTTGTTTCGTGCATTTTATGTTTGTTACATTGTCTGACAGTGACCACAGTGAGTGTTAAGTATTCATTCACTCCAAACTTAACTGTCTGATTTAATCAACAAGCACTCAATAAACGCACAAGGGTAGTAATTTGATTGATTCACTATCAGATCGTCTTGGATGCACGGGTGGAACTGAATTATCCAAACTCGTTGATCCCATTTCCCTGTCAATTTAAATAGAAAATTAAACCATGCTTAGTATTTTTACAAGATAGGAGTAGACCACACCAAGTGGTTGCATACCAAATTTTCAATCCATAGCTACAAGTGTTACTATGTTTCATAGTTGTACTCAACTTGCTTGTAAATTTATTTATTCGGGTATTTTTTCGTGGCCACGATTTTTACTCATAAGACCGGTATAAATATATTTGATAGCGTTTTACCAAATCGCATGGAGTGACATGTACCATCATTGATCTCAATTTCACCTACACAGAAATAAAACTTCATACAAAACCTTTAAAGTCTATACGTGCGTTCGTTTCCTAATCAAGTAGAAATAAATTGTTCCCTTTGGGAGATGCTCAGCTAATCAAAAATTAAATAGTTACTCAAAATTGTAAGAAAACAACATATTTGTAAATATTATTCAAAGTACTTTGTAATTTATGTCAGCTATAAGTTCAAAACTAAAAATACTATTGCTTTTTTCCCAATTATTTTACAAAAGAAAACTCACATTCTCCAATACTTTTGTATTTTACTACGAGGCCTTTCGACATCGAAGATGCCATCATCAGGTGTGAATCATATTTGTTTATGATATTTCGACTTTCCTGCATACGTTTATCTTCTATGGGCAAGCCCATCGCCAAAGTAATGATGACAATTACAGTGTGAATCATTACAACCCACAAATGCCCAGATTAACTTGACTGCACCTATTGCTTAATGCTGGGTTTCCGACTGGTCCAGTTTGGAGCTCCTGCTATCATAGGTCACTTCTATGAAGAAGATTCGTAGAAAAACATCTTGTCATATTTAATGTTTATAGACCGTTCAGTGTGCATAAATCAATGTTTATACCAATATATATATATTGAAATAGAAATAAAAGAAATGCTTTCAAATGCAATTGGAAATAGCCTCCAATTAAACAAAAATAAATAAATATGCATGTAGTCTTATAGAAATTATTTTTTGAAGCGGTCATCATAAGTATATAAACGTATTGTTTTCTAGAGGTTTTTTTTTTGAGAACCTACTTAGATCTTTTTTTATGTCTTAAAATATTTAAATGGAATTAGTGGAATGCGAGTTTAACAGACCGAAGTGCTTATTAAAAATGCTTATTAAAACACTTGTAAGAAGAAATGCAGTCTTTTTATAGTTCGTTATAAGTCGGAACTGAAATATTGGTTCGTAAGAAAATCTCGGGAGCATTTTGTAACATCATATACAGTCACCGTGTCCCGTACGAATTTCTCCGGTAATTTCAACTGACTAAACTTTAGACTCCATTTACATTTCTCTTAGGGTAAGTAGTATAGAGATGTCATTTTAATTTTTTATAAAAATTAAAAGGAAAACTGTCTGTAAGTATTATGAATTAATTAAACTTTCCCTTGTACCGATTAAGTTTAATTATATTAAAACTGTAAGTATATCAGCCAACAGGTTTATAAAACAATTCCTAACAACAATATTTGCCAAATTTCGAGTAACTTCACAAGTATATATATATATATATATATATATATATATATATATATATACAGGGTGTACATAAAGTCCTGCACGGGTATAATATTTTCTGAACGATAACAGATAAAGAAACAAGATTTGGTACATCAATACTACACCTAAAAATCTACTTTTTGAAGGAACTATCAGTTTTCTGTAATATCATGGGGACGTCCCGCAAGGAGTCAGAAGGAAATCTTAAATAGGAGCATTGGTCAATATGGACATCATTTTAAAGGGCTTATCTAGCAGAGTTTAATGCTGCAAACCGCACTCAAAACGATTGATCCAGTACAAAATGGCGGCTGTTCAAAGATTTTACTTGGTTACATTTTATTAGTAGCCATAACCCCAGTAAAGCAAAACTGCAACCAAACGAATACTGCAGCTAACTACTACATTATGCTTGTCAGTTGTACAGAAGTGAATTATGACATTAGTTATCCTCAAGTGTTACAAATTTGGTCCTAATGTATTGATAAAGGGGAAAACCTGATAACAGTAACAATTAGAAATCTCAGCGAACTATGACGATCGGAAACACTTCCTGTTTTCATAAAGTGTTGAAACAGTTCTCCCTACAGTTGTTCTAGAAATTGGCTGCCTCTCGTGAAAGTAGTCATTAAATAAATGGCATGCTTCCTCGTGTGATCGTCTGTTATTTCCCCAACCATCATAAGAAGTGTTATACGTTCACGTTCGTCAAGCGACATAGTGTAGTTGAAGAACTACAAACAATACGACAAACTCTTTTCTACTAAAGCGCACTGATAAAATGGATGGACAGCACTACTAAAACAAGAAAACTAGAATAGCCTACTATGAATAGACTGGCTAATAGGAAAGTCCTAACTGCAACCCAAAGATAAAAGATTTTTAATTGTTACTGTTATCAGGTTTTCCCCGTTATCAATATATTAGGACCAAATTTGTAACCCTTGAGGATAACTAATGTCATAATTCACTTCTGTACAACTGACAAGCATAATGTAGTAGTTAGCTGCAGTATTTGTTTGGTTGCAGTTTTGCTTTACTGGGGTTAAGGCTACTAATAAAATGTAACCAATTAAAATCTTTGAACAGCCGCCATTTTGTACTGGATCAATCTTTTTGAGTGCGGTTTGTGGCATTAAACTCTGCTAGATAAGCCCTTTAAAATGATGTCCATATTGACCTATGCTCCTATTTAAGATTTCCTTCTGACTCCTTGCGGGACGTCCCCCATGATATTACAGAAAACTGATAGTTCCTTCAAAAAGTAGATTTTTAGGTGTAGTATTTATGTACCAAAATCTTGTTTCTTTATCTGTTATCGTTCAGAAAATATTATACCCGTGCAGGACTTTATGTACACCCTGTATATTTATTATCAAGCGTCAAATGTATTCATAATAGTTATTTAGGATCAATCAATGAGGATAAAAACTTCCGGCCTCTGTAAGATTTGATTAGGTCTCAGAGGTAGCTTTCGTCACTCTGAAGTTCCCTTTATCCGTAGAACGGTAGTAGAGCTATGTTGTAGCTAAATCTCACCTTCGACGCCCGTGGAACTGCCTTTGTAAGAAAATTAACAATAAATTGCGAAATACTACCTTTAAATGAAAAGTAGCGCATACCAATTTAAAAATGAAGAAATAAATTTAGTATTTCATCTGTAAGATACCTTACACAGTCTTTCGTATAATCACAATAAAACTATTTACAATGTTTTCACTCGTGAGATTTTTTGGGGCCATAGTTGACACACATTAAATATCAAAAATCACAGCTGGATTGATTTTGTTGACGATGGTCATCCAAGGTGTGCCACTGGAAAACTTAATTCATGCCCTAAATATTGCCTGTTGTTAGTTTTTGAGAAGAATATACTGTTTTGAGCTAAGACCAATGAACGTTACGTCTAATATCAGTATTTAGCTGTGTTTATAAGTTGTAATAAGAACAATAAAATTACTCCTATCTAAAGCAGTTATGGTTTGTTTAATTAGTTGTGAAGTAAAATAGAAAATGCAATTCAAGCTCAATACAGTTTCTCTTTTGGCTTGAAAAATCGAGTAGTTTATATTGCTTTTTGTAAAATAAACCCAAAGCTGTTCTCATAAATAAATGAGTTAGCAATTTCCTTGAACGGTTGGTTTTCAATGTTCTCGGAGAAGTTCTGTTTTAATTTTTGGATCTATTTATACAATATACCATTTATTGTTGAAGTTTAACGTAGTGATATATTGTGGTGCTATGATTATATAGGGAAATCTACTATGCTTATGGCAAAACATTCTGCTTTGGCATAATCGAGCCTCTAGGTATGTATGGACACATTTTTGTGATTCATCATTCAGGTAATATTTTATAATATGTAAGAAATCCTTATTAATCTATCCCTTCTAAATATTGCTTACTAACGTTAGACATAGCTTATTGAAACAGTAGAAAACATAAAAACATAACACATTAGAAAATTAATTTTAAATTTGGTGACATGATCTGATTTCAGCTCACTCTTGCAATTAATGATCTTTCTGCGTCGCGGGAACAGTTACGAGTGTTATTTAAACATTCCTATTAAATCTAAACTCATTGAAAGAAATATACATTTATCATGTTGTATAATACCTCGTGAAATATTACGTTTTTCATAGTATGAAGCTTCATGTTTATATTGACAAGAATAAGTCCGTCTGGTGTCCACTCAGTAAGCTAATACAATTTCCATTTCGACTGTAGGAAGAGGTAAATATTTATTTTCTATATTATTGTCTGTCTGTCTGCAACACACATTGAGAATGAAGTGTGGCAAACACACGTGACACGCGGGGTGGCATACTTCTACATTTTAATTATTTAGGATGTTTTCTTTTATGCATTTATTCGGTTAGCCCATATCAAACCTTGTAACCGAAACCATCACACTATAACCTTTATCAATGAGGTTTTCTATTCTATGGTAGACAATTTCCCTTGTTTAACAAAACCGGAAATCGAATAAAATTCATATCTTTTACTTAATAATGCCTCTGGCCATCAGTGAGAAATCCGACACATCATTCATTGTTGCCCCGTTCTTTTGCCACACAAAAAATCCCTTATAATATTGCCTATGTCTAAAATAATAAAATTCTAAAGCAGCTGTCCCTACCTGCGGAATCCCTACCCCTAAGGGAAGGATGAGTTCTTTTATGGTCACCCAAAAATATCATTAGATAGATCAGACGAAAACAGATTTTTGTATTATTTCATGAAGGGAACAAGATTTTTTTTTCCAGAAATTTGCCATTGTTCAGTAATACACAACGTTCATACGTTTCGAGCTCTGAAATCTGATACCTTCCTCTTGTGAATAACAAACCTAAAACATAACTAAAATCTAGATTAAAATTTTGTTTTAAATCACACCAAAGCATTGTAATGCGCATAAGTCAGGATTAACAACCACCTTGTTAAGTTTTACCTTTACTAACTCTATAACATGTACTTAATAAAATGAAAAACAAGACAATTAATTAACACTGAAGTACATAATACAGATCGAAATGTCTGCAGTCACCGACCAATAACCTAGAACTCACCAGAGGCCAGTATTAAATGGTAATCGCCACGGCAGAAACAGAATGACTCACTCAAGACTCTTTACACCTTACTTGTGAAATCTCAACTGAGGTAATCGTCTGTAGCGTGGTCTACGTACTAGAAGAACCACTGTAAAGTCCTGGAAAGAGTACAACGCAGATTCGTTAGATTGATTAGCATTCGGCTGGGTTTCACTTATTCTTATGTCCCAGTAGATGAGTTGCAAGGTGTCTTGGGATTATCCATTCTTGAATCAAGAAGGAGAGATCGGATATAACTTTCTTTTAAAGATCATCAATGGATTCATTGAGTGTGCTGTATTTCTTGGTGGTTCATCGCCGCACAAGATGTTCTGAACTGTTTAGTAAGAGATTCTTGTGCACCCTCTATGGTTTCTCCAGCATCTTCCCTTGTCTGTAGCACTCTGAAAACCTTGTATGCAGCCGCATTGACTTCTTCAGCCCTTCCTTCCATTCTATCAAGAGGCAACTGCGTACTCTGCCAGTCACCTGATTTATCTTTCCTGTTTACTCAAGATAAATCATTACACGCGCGCGCGCCCATACACAAACACACATACACACACACACGCGCGCACGCGCGTTTGCGGGCGAAACCAATCTGAAAGTGCTAATATGCATCTTCTCTTAAAAATCACTGCCACTGATTTTTTTATCTTGTTTGGCCAAATTATTGCATTATGTATATTTTCATATATTGTTTATTGTGCTTTTTATTGTTTTTGTTATTCTATTCTTTGTTGTTTGTTATTCAATCTGTTGTTATCCATCAATGTAAAAATAAAGCGTTGCAAGAAATAAATAAATAAGATGACGGCAAAATGGAGGGACCGGGTATCAGACTTTTTTATTGTTGGTTCATTCTAGATGATCTTCTTAAAACCGTAATGAAATCCCACATTCGTGTATTACAAATCTGTAATCTGTTGGTACTTTAGGTTACATTAATAATTTATCTTTCAGAATTTGCAAAGAAAGTGTCCTAATTTCGACTTATGGTTGTGTGATTGGTTAGTCTACCAATTTAATGTATGAATCCTACATTAATTTCTAAATAAATAAGATTCCCTTGTAATATGATAGCTTCATCTCAATTCCTGCGATGGTCTTCGTAACAATAATGATAGTTCTTGTATCCTTACGTTTAAAAGGTCTTTTTCCTTTTTTTATTCCATATTACAATTACATTTACACTGTAAACACATTTAAAAACGGATCTAATGTACTTTCTACCTCCTCTTCTAATTGTCTGTGATAATCCCAAAAGTCCTTTTGCCGCCAGCGACTATTGCCATTTTCTATTGGCCTCTGGTCAGCCTTAGGTTGTTAGTCGGAGAGTGCAGACCTACTGTGACATGTGTTGTGTTTTTATTAAATGCATGTTTAGAGTTAGTGAAGTTGACACACAACATGGTGGTTGTGAGTCCTGACTTATGTGTGTCACACCGCTCTGGTATGATTTGTTTACTTCAACCTAGATTATGGTTATATGTTAGGTTAGTGTTTTACTTGAGAATGAGATCAGATTGCAAATCTCGAAACTAATGATTTTTTACCACTGAATTATAGCAAATATCCAGAAAAATTCAGTTTCCTTCAAAATCGTCCCATTAGCAAACAACGCAACCAAAGCGCCTCATAAAAGTAGTTACTACATAGCTAAAGTCCTGTCTGTGACTGAAGCATTTTTATCAGTACAATCGACCTTGTTCTGTATCAACCATTATACTGTTTGATAAAATCCTCGCGCAGGCCAGTGGCCCGTGAGGACGGACAGAATCCTTAAAAGAGGATCGGCATCTCAAACCGAACAAACAGAAATCAAACTTTTTTCCCGAAACTACTGTGCCTTTGTTGTAACCATTTGATAATGCGTTCTGCTCCATTGTGTAAACATAGTCGACTCTGCTCCAAAATCATGTTTAAATCACGATAGTAAATATTCCGCTCCAAGAAAAATCACAGTCAATGTCCCTTGAGCAACGTACCGAAAGTTATGTAAACTGCGATTTGACCAACCACACACTAAACTTGTTTACCTCAAAGGAAGGAATAATACTTTATTCGGTGGAATGCCAGTGGTAATACTGCTTGGTTGGGGAATACATTTCAGGGAAACGACCGTCAAACCTGCGACTGTTAGCTTATTTGTCAGCGCACTCTATCGGTCTTGTGGAAGCCTAAAGCACCTGACTGTTCGTTTGTACTCAAACCATTAGAAAATAAAAACGATGATCATGTTATACATGTAACCAAGCAATGGGAATAATTAATAATCTCTTTATTGCGTGTTACAGTATTATATGTTAATGGAATAATGCAAGTTATAAAGACATGGTATTTATTTAATAAATGCTTACACCAATGTGGTAGTATAGGGGCTTTAAAAATATTAAATTGATTGTATTTTAAAGTGAAATTAAATGTACATGAAGTATAATAATGTTTAATGTGAGATATCATATTGGATTTAATGTTTTAAACACATTATTATAATCAATATGTTTCTCAAAATTGGTCCAAACTGATAACATCAGACTTTTTAAATCAGTGATAATTAATTGGCTGAGTGTTAGTGAAACCCATCACTGGAAGTGTTGGAAATTTTTAAATTCTCTCAAGCAATCTAAATGTGCGATATTTCAAGATCCTACTGACATATATGTTAAAATTTTTGTATGAAGATTTATTTCTACAGATCCAACATTAAATTCGATGATGGTGCATGTCACTCTATGAGATTTGGATGACTGTTAGGATTGTTACACTCACTGAAAGTGATACGCCCATAATTACCCACATGCTCTTAAATCAGAGCACGGGCTTGAAAAATTATAAAATCTGGTTAACACGATCCTTGATGATTTATTAGATGTTTAAGACACTTAATTATGTTAAATTTAGTAAAATAATAATTTACCTGTAACTATAAATGGTATAAACAGGGTGAAACTGAAATACACCGACAAACTTCAGGAGGTTGTTTCTGGACTCAAAAGAAACCAAAAAGTTCCTGTAAATGCATCGTTTTCCGTCTGTCCGTCTGTTTGTGTTTTTCCAACTAAAATTTTGTTTCTAAACAACCATTAAAGGTAGAAAGTTAAAATTTTCAACATATGATAATCAGATAAAGATCGTAATTTTTTTTATTGAAAATTTTTATACAACAAAATACAAAACGGCGGCTTGTTTAAAATCTGTGATGATCAATTTCTTAAAAATTTTGCACTAGAATCAAATTTGCATAAATTTTAAACTAAAAGAAACGGCACCTAATTTATGGAAATCGCCCAAGTGATAAAAAGCTGTTGCATTTTTCTTAACCTAGTAAAATATCATATTTTCAAGTTTCAGAAAATTACATTAATTTTCTTGTTTCAAAAGTTGATGTCAGTATTCAGGCCGTATAACAATAAAAATTTATTGGGTTAAGAACCTTAAACAATGATAATTATTATTAAACTTGATTTGTATATATTACGTATATATGTGCTTATTCTATAGCTATTTGACGAAATCGTTTGCTTTTTCTGCTATGCACATTTTATACACATCACTGGAATAAGTCTTTTTGTAATGAGTAGAAAAATAACTGATGCAAATACAATGGAATATAGGAACATTACGCTCTTCATTACGATATCTGGTGGGCAAGAATGTAAGTTGCCTTACATCAATATGTAATTTTTGCTGTAAAACATATTTTTAAAATGTTAAATTCAATTACGATAGGAATAAATAATTTTGCTCCGCCTATAACTTGTGATTCTTTACTAACTTTGGCACATTTATAAATATACCACTTATGTAAAATCAGGAGACCGTTAAAGCAGTAAATTCCGTGACGTGGGCGCCAAACATAAGAATAAATTTGTGAATGAGTGTAGAAATTATTGCTCTATATGATCTGTTTGTGTAAAAACAGTTTACATTTTTAAAAAAACAGATCCGCGTTTCCGTTTATATTTCCTTAAATATGATACGTTAGCAAGTCTGCTTACGTTCCGCTCAAAATTCGTGTAATGTTATTACACATGTGTGTAATCTCTCAAAGGACATGAGCAATGGAGGTGGGTATTTACCAGAAGATGTGTTTGCCTAACTCCAATATGTAAATGATTATTATTATATGGAAATACTGAGAATGTGAATTTTACATTCGCCGCAGTTATTGACCATGTTATTATTTAACAAACAAAACATGTTTTTAAGTACTTGTAATTACAGATTGGACCTAGGGTAGTTTTAAAAGTAGCTATCAGTTGCTTAAAAATATTTTTTTGTTAACGTAATATTGGTGATTCATAGGAACAATATACATTTGTTCCAATAAAGTTTAATCTAATGTTTTTGCTGTAGTTAATAAAAATATCTTAAAATACAAGTTTGGTTAAATAAAAACTACATTTGTTGATCTAGGTGTCTACTAACTTACATTACATAATGAACGATTTATTGTTCTCTAAGACTAAGAACGTTAATGCTATTATACGCATAATACTAATCTTAAATATTGTAAAAAGTAAATAAAAAATATCTCTGAAATATCCCTTATAGAATATACTTTTTTATTAATATTAGTTTAAATTGTGTAAAACAGTTTTTATTTCAATAATATCTTCCAAGATATTTTTTACGTGTTCTGGTTTAATTACAAATACAGTGCAGAGCATAATAGTTATAATTAATTAATTACTTTAAACATATAGTGGTATGTACAAACACTGGGTCTAATGTTGGGGTTTTTTTACACAAGGCATTGCCTTTAGGTCAACTAGTCCCTAACTTCAATTAAATGCAATCTTTTATTTACCGAGTTATTTAAATCTGCAATTACCGCGTCTTTGAAGAAGGTTTTAATTAAAGAGGTAGTAATCTCTTTGCATCTATTGGGCGATTTTTTTTGTCAATTTTCATTTATTAAACAATTAAAATCGATATTACAAACTTTTATATTATTTCTTCCCACAAAAATAATTTAATGTGAGTGAAATGTTGTAAAAAGTTCCACAGAATGAATATGTAAGATATTAAATTAGGCACATTTCAAATATTTACAATCAAAACCGAGTCTGCTTAGTGTTATTAGTGCTGAAATATTCTTGTTTAAGGCATTGTTTCTGTGCATAGCAGACTTTCTTATGTTTATATTATAGTATACCTCATCTAATCTAAAATTTCGAAATAATTAACACAACGTAAAGTTTCACTTAATTTTATTTCTGTAGTAAATGCACTACACGTGTTATACTATAATAACTGATCAATTCTAATTGAACATTAATCACAGTGCTGAATGGATAACGCATAAATATCGATAATTCCCCAAGTAGGTCACTATTTAAACATTTTTTAAATTATTTAAATTAAATTCAATGTATATTAAGATTATTAGTCGCACAATCCTAACATATACAGGAAGTCGGTATATCCGAGCGGTCCAGAAGATAATTCCCGGAAAGCGTTGAAACCTCGCCTCTTGACCGTGAGTGTTTCCCCGGTCCTGTCCAATTACAAGCAAGTCATTGTCTCGTAACGAAACCGGGACGGAAGGCTAAGCCACATTGTTAAGGCTCCACGAGTTTCGAAGTTTTGGAGGCCAGTAGAAGCTGAACTTATTAACTCTTACATTGAGAAATCACTATAATAAGCATAAGCAATAGGCGTAGCATACCACCCATTAAGTTGAAAGTGGGGGGCGAGATACAAAAGTGAATTGACTACTTCTACTTAATGCTCGTAAAGGTACGTACAATCATACGATTAAACTTTTATTCTGAATATTATTTTTTTTAGTCCTCAAATGTTTTATTGCATAATCCTGGTATTAGCATTTTCCTTCCCCTTGCAGTTGCATGATAAACAGTGACTGTGTAGAGAGGTGGGGGCATTATTTTTTTATTAATAATTATTATTTATCGGTTAAAAAAGTTTGAATCTAATTACAGAACTGCAGATACAATTAATGAATAAACTTTATTATTAGTATTTTTAGAGTTTATTATTTAGTTATCTAAAAACAATAGTATATTATGAAAAATCATTATGATTTCACTTTTCATTTAAAGTCGGAATCATTGTTTTTCTTTTCCTCAAGTTCACACTCTTAAGATATTGACCGGAATCAGCACAATAATCTACTAACTGTCGGTAAATAAACCCACAGTCCCAAAACAGCTTTTAATGTTTATATTGTACATGATTGGTTACAACAAATTTAAATGGAAAAAGTAATAAATCATTATATATACGCAAAACCATGTGTACAGGCAACATCAAGGTTTACAGTTTTATTTAATAGAGTATAAAGTTTTAATCCATTCCAGTTGAATTTTAAAATCTAAAAACTAATACAATTTAGATACACTTCTTTCAAATAATTTCTTATTATTTCTTGTTTAGCAGCCACAAGGGGCGAGTCTTACTTAGGGGGCGATCTCCCCCCCCGTTTATGGTGTTTTGCCAGATGTTTTTCAATTTTCGTAACATAAGAAAATGATCTTTTTCGAACGCATAGGCTACTGTTGTGGATAGGGCGCCAAGGAAGTCGAGCGAGATTTAAATTCGTCATCGCCATCCCAGTTTCAAGCAGTTATTGACAAATTCAACTTTTGAAAAAACCCTAGAATTAATCCAGATATTCACTCTGTAGCTCTTTGGATAGAACATTGGCCCTGGCTCAAAACATTGTGCGATAGTATTTAACAGAAAAACAAATTTAAAGGTGCGATTTGCCGGCTATACTATCTGCTTCTGCTGCAATTGTACTATTTGTTGGGTCATTTTCAGTTCGCGGAAGTTGTTCCAAAATAGCATTACTGTTCTTCTTTGCCGAACAGCTCATCTTGAACGATGACAAGCTCACCTTTCCTTTTCATTTTTGTTCCTCCGCTTTTGCTTACATATTGATTCAAAAGATAGAAAGTCGGCTGGCTGATGCATTAATTTTATACCCCTATAGATTATTTAAAGTGGATAAGCGATTTCGACGCTGTCTCATGTTCTTTACAAAATCTCATAACAGCCATATCGATCAAATAGGGACAAAAGCATTGAGTAAAGAAAGCTTTAGGCTTTTATTCTTGAAACTTTAGCAGCTACACCCGTAAATCCTCTTCTCATATTACTAACGCCGTTATATATGCCTGGCCATTAATTAATTTCTATGACTATGCCAAGTATGCTTGGCAAATACGTTTTAAGAGTATTTCTGCAAGATTTCAGCAATATCTGCAACATCAACAAAGCCCAAAAACCTTTCTTTTATTTCAATTTACCTGTCTACTTTAAATCATCCTGCCGAATAAAACAAACACTTTAGTTGTCCCCTTCACTCACTTCTTGTACAATTTCATGAAGCTTGTAATTTTCTATGCATTCTCGTATAATCTTCGTTTTGTAACCCTGCAAGACTTTTGTATGAGTGAACTGCTGATTTTCAATTACGTTTGAATTTCTTCATCCATGAATTTTTTAATAACCTTAGATCAAGCATTTCTAAAAGCAGTGCCCCTGTTTAATGTATTACAGACTTTCATCGTGTCCTCTGGAAGCAATATTCTGTATTCCAAGGGAATAGGATTGCTTCAATTATAAATATTTCCTATTCGTCTGAAATGTTTTTTGTAATAAGATTGAGGAGAGCGCATCTATTACACTGTTTCAATGGTTTCCTGTAATAGTTAAGAGGTGATTTTTTTAAGGTGGCATTTCACATTTTCACGTTTCCTAAATTTTTAAACGACTGCTTCCAATTATTCATGTCCCAATATGGTAAATGACGAACTCCCCTTTTTAACCAATAAAGTGTTTTATATTCATTTTAAATTATGTGAATTGGGAAACAATAAATATGTAGGACAGTTTATGGTATAAATAAGTATCACATTTTAGTTTAGTTATATATGCGATTAAAATTAAAGCAAGTGAAAAAAATAAAAACGGTAATTAAAAAAATATTTGTTTATAAATATTATTTTGTCCGAAAGTTAGAGGCTAGCCTTAAATTGAATTAAATGATACACTTTATAAGTAATATTTTTAACTTTTAAAATATAAACTATTCTTTTACGTCCAATGAAATTATTTTATAGGTAATGCACGGTTATTACTTTTTAGCAAAAGTTAATGTTTACGAAAAGTAATCTTTAACTTAATTGAAAGAATTGAAATACAAATCAAAAATTCATTAAATTAGTAACTGTGGATTATTTTCAAGAGAAGAATCAACATTGTATTAGAAGCGTAAAAAGTGTTTAAACATGATTTGATTTGCTTCTGAAGATCAAACCATTAGTTTTCATATATTATTCATATTTTAACATGGTATATTACTCCCTCGATTCTCGACGGGTGCAACGTAAACCTACTGGCATAAATTCGAATGTATTAGTAATTTACTGTACCTCTAAAAACACACTAAATTGAACCATGCCATTCTTGATTATTCCTGAACTCTTCTTTATTTCAAAATGAAACTGATATACTGATTTGAAAATATCAAATAAAGATAAACAATTCACACGACAGATTTGTTGAATAATAACAATTTATTTTCTACACACTTAAATGCTCTAAGCCTGGTTATATTCAATTATATATATATTTTTAGTACATTCGTAATAAAATGTATGGTCCTGTATTAAGGGACGTTATACAATTATCTGAAGCATTAAATAAATCCATAGTAAACCATAAAACGTCTTTGGAGGCAACAACGTTTTACTGTCAACTTCGCCGATGTGTAATATTACAGTGTTATAATAACCTGTAGTAATAACCTTTCAGACAGCATATGTTACATATTTATGGTAGTAAAGTTTATCTGCAAAATATCAAAATATAATAAAAATCACTCACTTTGTTTCAAATGTTCTTTGCTTGATGGTAATAATGTGTATTGAGTTGATAATAATGGAAGTATTTAAAACATCAAAAGCTTGAAACTATAGTGAAGAACTGGAGTTCTATGAATTTCATGCTTATTATCTTATTTACATGTATTTTTCTGATAATGACCCACGCGAGTACAAATGTAACCTCTTTAAACTCAAAATGTATTTTAAGCTAAATGGCATTTTTAACAACACCTTAATCAATATTTACTGGAAATTTTTCTAGGCAAAAAAAATATGTCTCGTATATCTCTTTATAGCTTTGTACTTCGAGGTGGGATCAGCACAACCACAACCTTGTAGTGCAATTTCTTCTCAAAGGACAATAACGTTTATTCTATTGCTTTGATGATAATACAAGTAAAGAATGTTTTAGAAAGTATCCTATAAGTTATTGGTGGAACCATTAGTTATAAGCAAATGATGACAACGACAATAGTTTTTGATTTATGTTTATGATGTTTTTATGAGACAAGACATGATACATATATAATTAGATAAAAACTAATTTTAGAAATTTATATTTTTATACCATTTGTCTCGTTCCACAAACAACAATCGAAGTCATTTTCTAAAAGTTACCAACTAAACAAGACCTTCGGATTATTTCTTTTTCAGACTTCGTTACAATCAGGTTCACATTGTAACAGGATCTAATAGTTAAATATCTTCAAAGGACTTTCCTTGTTTGCTTGATGAGTGCTTAATGAGTGTGTATTGTAGAGAAGTACAGACAGTTTTAGATGAGAATGAATATTTGACACTCAATCACTGCGGTCGCTGTCACGTGGACGTGGTGTTTTTTCACTTTTTCATTAATTAACTTATCCACGGAGTGTAAAATAAATTATGATATAATCATAATTTCACCATTACTTATTACAAATTAGGACACAAACGTAATTAAGTGTTAATAATGTTAGACCTCATAGAGTTATTAAGACAAATATGGGTATTTTTACTAGATACCTATAATTTTCAACTTTTCTATTGAGCTCAAATATTACAATTTTAATGGCTAGAAACACGTTGAATTATGGAAGAAATAGGATGAATACACATTCTCGATGCTTGAATATCAATATTAAGATAATAGGGCTTGTATTAATTTAAAGCGCAAAATCACCCATTTTGTGGAGTAGTGCGCAGAAATTTATCACTCTTCTCAACTTTGAAAACAATTCAAAGAAATAAACAAAGCGGAAACATATATAGTTTTATATAAATAGTTAATTTATACACTAAACTAACTTTACAAATTCATCATGACTGATTCTATGTCTTGCAAGTATTGCTGTTAAGTAGTAATTTGAAATACCTATAAAAATTTTATGCTGTGAAACACACTTTGAAAACTGACAATTGTTCCCATGAGAATGCGCAAGAAGTTTCCTCCAAAGTTTTAATTAATTTCAGTCCTTCTTTTTTCATACAACTTTTCTTCTCTGCGTCTAAATAATTTTAGTCCAAACTTACCTTATATAAATGTCCTTTTAAGAAATGTATTTTTTATATTACTCGTCAAAAATGCTTATAATATCAGATTTCCTGTTACCTGAAATCTCTTTTTTATACTGAAACAGGCCAACTCCGAAAGGAATGTTGACATGTAATGAAAAATAACGAGTGAAGGAACTTTTGAAAGGGGAAAAAAATAAGAACTAGTACAAATTTTACACAGCAAATTCTAAAACTCCATAAATATAAAATTAATTTGAACCTTTTTATGAGTACTACATTGTGTAAAACAAACATATGGAGTTGAGAAAAATTAAAAAAGGAAAAATAACAAAAAATGTAAGATACTTAAATTTAGTGACCCTAGATGCCTAAACCCCCCAAAGAAGATGAGAAATCACATAGATATGGATTTTCTTTTTGAAGCCATAGGGTGTACAAATCCGCACTGAGTACTCCTAGAGGGTATGATGAAGATCCCACAGAGTGTCTTCATACGAGATAGTATAATCTCCAAAGGGCTTCTTATAGATTCTGGTACCCTCTAGAAACCAGTAATCTCGCAAATTTTTTACAACAGGTAAGGTAATCTCACTTGGAAGAAGATCTAAAATGGCTGGTGATTTCGGACTTGGACTGGTGATCCTGTGATCCAAAGACATCTGAAGAACAAATGAACTAGCATTGGATACGAGAATGCTCTTATTTCTTAAGGACATAAGCTTCCAGAGATTATAAGATCATATAGGTCATAAGAATCATCACACCAATATAGGACTTAGAAAATAGGACCTTCAAGAGGCACTTTGTGGCAGACATATTGTTAGTGTGGTGTGCGCCTAAATAAGATGAATTGAATTGCACTGATTAAAAATTAAAATAATGCTTGGCGATATAGATTTTAAATTAAAATTGAAAAAAAAACACACACAAATGAAAATACTTATTTTAATTTATAGTAACACCTGCATGGTAGGTTTACCAATATAAATTATAAAATTAATTGCAAAAATAAAATTTTAACTTAAAATTTAAAATAGATACTACTCTAGGATCCATGCCTGCCACTACGTATTTCACATTATATATATATATATATATATATATATATATATATATATATATACCAATGAATATAAGTTTATTATGAACTAAATTATCAAATTACACAACGGCAGTAACACTTAGAAAAATCCGTTCACACAATAACGGGTTCATCGTATATTTTCTGCGAATCAGACAAGAAATTGTTTATAACACAGTCTTGATAATACAATCTTGCATAGTGTGTTGAATTATATTCTGTGTATGTGACTATAAATTTAAAATTACAAAACTTAGTAATAATTTCATGTTTTCTATAGATATTACCATTGTAAATGAATTACTTAAATGTAAATGCCAAAGTTTTAGTTGCGAAGTGTTTCTAGTATAAATGTACAGTTCACTGTGCTGAAAAACTACGAGGTAGAATAGAGTGACCTGGAGCTGTTAATAAATTGGAGATTTATTTGTATGCATACAATTATATCAGAGTGAACAATGAATTAATCTCGAATCAAACACAATATAATCTTGATTTATATTGCAACTTTATGAAATAGTTTTATTAAAATTTTATTAGTGTATAGATTGGTTTGAACCTCATCATTTCATCTATACAACTCGTTTGATGTAACCTCAAGAGACCGTTACAACATAACATAACTAATTGAGACATAATGGGTGCTTACAAGCTAGATTGTACAAGGTAGCAGTACGCCCCAAGAAATGTTGCGAACAGGTTTCGCTGAGGTTTCATGTAAAATGTATTATATATAAATTGTTTAATTCTCGATATGTCCTGTGGGAAGACAGACAGACAATCATATAAAAATAAATTGACACAAACATTCATTTCAGCCAAATTCCATTGCTGGACATGCATCATCACAGGACACTATTATTGTCTATGTAGATAGTTTTACGCAAATGGCAAATTCTTTAAAAGTGATCGTTTACTTAATTTTTAATCGGTGATCGGTACGTAACTTTTTAATTTGTACTAGAAATAAATTAATAACAAATTATTTTATGTAACTACCATACTATTGTTACTACTCCACTTCAAATCCATATCAGATTTGGTTCCTAACTCACTGCAACATTGTGATCGTTAATTATATGTATACCCTGCCACTAAGGTCTTTTATTTTATTTTTTTTTTATTTTATTTACGAGTATTTCCACGGCAATCGCCACTTTTACAATACCATTACATACATGTACATGAAATAATCAATAAACTATAAAATACAACAACAATATCGAACAATTTCAATGCAAAGACTATAATATATAACAAAGTACTACTAAAAAAAGGCGAGTAAAAACAGAAAAAAAGGTATAGTTGAAACATGAATTATAGAGTGCCATATACTAATTTGATGATTTCTTCTCGAAATATAGCAGGGCTGGTGGAGAAGAAGTCAACAAGATGTCCCATCTCATTTCCGCTGCGTAGAAGTCGAGGTATCGTACTCTGTTGTTGGTAGGTCGTTGAGTAGTACAGTCTTTTGCAAAAGGTGTCTCGCAGTCTCGTATGGCCCAGGAACGACATGGAAAGTAGATTTTGTTGAGTAGTTTGCGGGCAATCAATGCTTCCGATGATGATCCTTGTGGAGAAAGATAAGATCATGTATCTTTCTACGAGCCTCAAGAGGAGCAAGGCCATGCTGTAGTTGATAACCAGCAATTGGAACATTCATGTAGTGGTGGCCATCTCTGAACCCAGCTGTTCTGACAAGACGATGCTGAACTCTTTCAAGTTGTGTTTTGAGTCCTTCTTGGGAAGGTGACCAGATGGAAGAGTTGTATTCCAGGAGAGGACGAATAAGTGCTTTGTAGAGGATCAGCAGGGCGTCTACTGAAAAGATTACGAGTGTAGAGCGGAAGATAAATCCAAGAGTTGAGTTTGCTCTATTTACAGATGTATTGGATGTGCTCAGCAGGGTGAAGAGTTGGTGTTGTGATGACGCCAAGGTTCCTTTATTTTATCTACTCCGATGAAGAACGGTGTTGTAAAGAGAGTAGTTGAAAGAGACAGGGTGTAAAAGATCTTGAAAAGGTCATCACAGCGCATTTAGATATATTAAGGTCCATAGCGTTTCATAAGGCACCATTTTTTCGATATGGAAAAGTGCTGAATTGAAAGCAGTTGGTGATCAGTAAAAGAGTTTATTTCTATGAAAATCTTTGCATCATCAGCAAATAGTAGCAGCTCAACTCCAAGGCAGTGGTCGATATCATTTATAAAGAGGTTAAACAGATGAGGCCCGAGGAGAGATCCCTGGGGAATCCCTGATAGAGCACTTAATGACCGAGAAATAGCGCCTCCACAGCTAACCTTGAGTGTACGATCTCTGAGATAGGAATGAAGGAAACGTAAAAAAGAGAGTTTGAGAATCCCATGGCCATCAAGTTTTAGCCATAAGGTGCTTGTGGCTCACTCTGTCAAATGCCTTAGAGAAGTCTAAGAATATGCAGTCAACCTGATTTCCGTTTGAGAATGCAGATGTTATGTAGTGGTGGAATAAGGCAAGATTAGTGGTTGTAGATGTACCACTCATAAAACCGTGTTGTTCAGGAATAATTGTGTGTTTCAGTCTCAAACTTCAGGCCATCCATTATGAGAGATTCAAATACTTTTGAGAGAGAAGGGAGGATAACTATGGGCCTATAGTTCTTGGCTTCTGTGCGGTCAACCGGATTTAAATATAGGTGCAGTAAAACCGGGCTTTAAGCAGGAGGGAAATATGCCAGAAGAGAAGAAGCAATTCCAAAAGATGGAGATATGAGGAGCGAGAATTGAGCTGCAGAACTTCAGTACAGAAGGAGGGATGTTGTCAGGACCAGCTCCTTTGTCAGGGTTGAGATTGTTTAGTTTCCTCTCGGACGGTCACAGCAGATGTTTGCCAGATATGCGAAATGTTCTTTGACTTGGTGTAGTTGTAAGTTGGGGGCTCACTTGCTGGTTTTTTTTCCTTGAAGATTGTGGAGAAGTAGTCAGCAAAAAGGTTAGAGATAGAATCGGAGTCTTCAGCCGTCCTACCTTCGAAGGTAATCTTGGGTGGGGAAAAGATGATACATTTCTCAGTTGGTTTACAAAGCCCAGAGGAGCTTAGGGTTGCTTATAACTGACTGGTTAATGCGGTTCATAAAACGTTGACGACCAGTGAGAGACCAACAGTCTGCAATGGTACGTGAGCTGCTTGAAGTTTAACAGATGTTCATACTTAAGGGTTGACTTGTAGAGTTTGTGAAACAGTTTTTTTTACGGATGATGAAATCCTTTAACTCAGAAGAATACCATGACGGGAAAACAGAGGCACCAATTTTTTTTCAAAGGGCAATTTGCTCTCACTATAGAGCTAAGGTCAGCGCAGAAGGTAGAGAAACAGTGTTCTATCGTTTTTTGAAGTTACTACAGGGTAGGGTTGGTTTTGATAGTCCAGTTGAATACTTCAATGAGATCACAGCGTTTTAGGTCTGGAATGAAAGTGATTCGTGAAGGGGCGGGAGATGAGTTCAAGACCATATCCCAGATTTAGGGCGGGGTGATCATTCTCAAGGTCAATTAGGATAATCCACTGCTGGTTCTACAATAGTATGGAGGTCAGATGAAAAAATCAGGTCCAGGAAGACTCCTCTCTTATTGAGCACGGTGTTATGTTGCTTAAGGTTAAAGAAACAGGCCCAGGTCAACCAGGTGTTGAGAAGATGTCCTTTAGCACCAAGCGTAAGCTCACAACAAGTTTTACACCTCTAAGTATACAGTCACCTCCTAGGTGAGCATTATGTTGAAGGTACATCAAATTCTTATCATAAGAAAATTATTAACAGGAGCAGTAACAGTGCTTACCAATTTTAAAATTTTATAATATAAATAAGAGAAAACTCTATTAGAATTGTTGTCAATTAGTAAATACCCAGATTTAACCAGTTATTTTAGTTATCTTGTATGAAGTATGTATGTGAAAGGAACAATAACTTTCATTTCATTACAAATTCAATGATTGAGAAAGAACAATTGCCTACACGCTTAGTTTGTTATTGGTGTTACTCATACAAAGCACAACTGCCAGACACAACAATGCTCAGTGACACCTATTATTTTGTTGATGATTGACAGCGTCCGCCAAAACACAAGCCAAATCAGTGACTGTCAGCTTTTGTTGTCAGCGCATTCTATTCCGTCTTTGCAGCGTCTTTGTGTGCCCTAACAATAGGACACATTGCGTTGTCATAATGCCCGCGCAATGCCTGTCCCGTTGCTCCATTACTGTCATTTATCAACAATGACAATTCCACCTAACTATCTCACTAACTGCATGTGTTGTGACAATTATACACGTATTTTAGTATATTTCTTATCTCTACAAGAAAAATATCAATGCCAAAAATTTGTACTTGTACAGTTATATATCTAATTTTGTTTCAAAAACTAATTTCTTTATTAAATAAAGAAGTTATGCCACTTAATATTGTCAGTAAACAAGTTATTCATAAAGCTTTTTATATGATTTAAAATTAAAATTTTGCTTTTAATCTTATCGATAATTCTGTTTTTAAAAGCAAAAAATGATTTTAAATAGCAATATTCTTAAATTGTAAATCAAATTTAGAGCATTCTTGAATTATTCAAACACTCGCTGTGAGAAATTTCTGGGAAGACAATGTAACCCATCTTAATTTGCATAATGGTAATAACATGTAAAATAAATTCTCATCATATATCAATGTGACATTTCCAAGCACGCAGTTAAGGAATAAAGGATTAGTATGTCTTTATGAATAAAGGCAAGGCCTATTCGACCGTTCTCAGCAATGTAATAATTTCCTATTACTATTTCTAATGGTCTTTAATCAAAGGAATATTTGAATAAGGTTACAGTATCTGATCGTCATCCTTCTTTTCAAGAAATATTTAATGTCACGAGTTTTAGGATTTGGTATATACGTCTTCCTTACTTGCTAAATTTGTAAAATCATGATCAATAAAAGTGATCACGCTATTTGTAATTCTTGTTCGTTCAGTTACCAAATATTCTAATCCATTGAAATATAACAATACATTGTGATCATCTGTCACTTTGTTGTTGTTCAAAATATTAGTATTTCATCGTTTAACGTCTCAACCAAAGTAAACTATTTATATTGTTAAACTTGTTATTACAAGTAAAAACATATTTAATTAATTTAAATAATTATACTTCTTTTTTGGCTGCATAAGCTTGTAAAGTAAAAATCCATCTTGTTGTGTACCACAAATAAATTAGGAAGCAAATTAAAAGTTAGACCTCTTGTACATGTGTGTTTTACTTTACTTAGCTATTAGTCCTTAAGTCAATGAATCGTTTTTATAGTGAATTTTAATCAGTAATGAAAGCGATATTAAATTTTAAATATTACATTGTAAAGTGTACGAGTTCAAAATGTTAATAATCAAAAGAAAGTAATGATTTAAATAATAAACTGGCAGTTAATGAGTATGCCATGACTAGCGTACTAAGTAAAAAATTGTTACAATTGATTTATTTCGAATTATTCAACATTATTGACTGATAATAATATAAAATAATATAATGTAATATAAAGTGACAAAGCTTATATGAAAGAAAGAGTGTAATATTCATAAAAGTATGACTGTTCAGCAGCTACAAACGATAGTTTTATTATATATTAAGGAAAGAACGATTATTTTAATGTAACCCCTTGTTCCTTTAATATTCCTGCAAAGCAAACTGTTGAGCCGCAACATTTCCACCCCAGCGCTGCAGTACAGCTTTATATGTTTCAGGATTAAAGTTTAATATTTACAAGATAATGTCACTTATTTATCCGTCTCGACCATTGTAACAACTTGACATTGGGTCAGGTTTATTCGACAGCAAAGTAGTACTTTAATTACAAGAGTAATATTTTACTGCTGCAAAGTGTACCTCAGATTCCTCCCACTAATGTACACCCAATATAAATCTCAAGCTTGTTTTTAATATAAGAAATCTATGTTTTGTTTTTATGATAAAAAATAAGGAGAAACCGTCCGTCCAACATTTAGAAAATTAGGGCAAAATATTTAATATTTTTTATTATTACCTAGAATGACCCATTATTTAACACTCCGTGCTATTAAAATTATATTTGCTCACAAGCGGTTGGAGTTTTAAATCCCATAATAAAGCCGTATTTCAATCATTAATTTTTAGCGAAATAGTAGTAAAGGTACAATTATTGGTTAGTTCATTGTATAAAGAACTCATTGAACTAACATTTTTAGTAAGTAAAAATTCATAGAATTGCATATTTTTAATTCTTTTTTATTTTTTAGACATTAACTAGATATTTCGTATACTTTAAAATTATTTCATAGCGAAACATTATTTTCACATTAATGCGTTTAAAATTATGACAATAACTAAATTAAGTATAAGGTACATAGCATATTTCAGTTTTACTCTATTTATTAAAGAAATAACGATACAAATAAAAATACATTAGTTTATTCAATCGCAAGACAGCTTATTAATGAATAAATCGACACCACAGTATTTACAACTAAGATTACAGCACATTTATAATTCACTAACTATTGGATATTTGAAGAGTGGAGTGTAAAATGTACAGACCTTGAAGATCTTACTTACGTCTTTTTTATAGACTTGACGACATTATTACTCTCGGGCAATAAAATACAATGAACATCTGTTGTAGCTCTCTATAGAGTCTAGTTGTTAGCTACGTTTATTTACACCACAAAGTAAAGTTTTTATAATAGCAAAAGAAATACACTACACAGTTCTTTTAGAGGTATTAAACGTATAATTAAAATAAACTTTAAATCCTTTTTCGCCATTGACTGTGTCTGGTGTTCTACTTACCCACCATTGTGTGATAACAACAGTAATTAATTATTATACATTGATACATTCAGCACGCACACAGCAGAGGCCACTTTGATCTGCCAACTGTTCCTCAGTTCCGGTTCTCGGACAACAGCAAACTCTGTTACCCAAACTGTAACAACTGTAGCAGAGAGATTAATTGCAATTAGCGATGGACGGAAATACCACAGTTATCACGTGACTGAATGTGGCACTGTTTATTTCTGATATATAAAGGAAAACTATATCCTTATGTAAGCTATAATTTCTTCAATTTTAAACTAGTACAATCAATTCTTGGACAAATGTCCTTCCACAATCAAAGATTCCTCAACCAATAGTCCAGAGATCTTACCATGTTGGCTTTTAAAACTTTAAACCACCGCAAGTAGTAAAGTCACGTGACTTTTTGTCCAAGTGACACTCATTTAGAGGTAGGTTTTACATGGATAAGGGGACGAACTACTAATACTACAAATGTGAAAGTTAGTTTGTTGTTTTTTACCCTTTTGCGCATAAAATATTCAACCGATTGTTAGGAATTCTTAGGGAGTCCGGTATAATTGTAGGCTAATTTTTATTTAGAACATTCTCCTGGGCTAGGCCTCAGTGATTTCTAAAGTATCAAAATCCCACCTCGGTGTCTAAAGTTGTGAAATATACATTGAAAGAGCCTGTCAGATGTAATCAACTGGTTTTGTAATACTTGTTTTATGACAACACAACCATATGTTTAATCTAACCCCTATTTTCAATTTACATACATGAACTAGCAGTTCTCCGCGACTTCATAAGCAATTTCCTGCTGAAAAACAGTACACTATATTCACGTATTCGTTTTCTATCACATTCTAAACATTGCTGAGATAGTTGATAGTCGTTCCTTCGTGAGCCTCTTGGGCCCATTGTGAAGGTATGTACCATATTTCCTGCCTCTATCTTTCGTGTTTGTGCTAAGTGTTAATTAATAAGATATTCGGTGCAATTAATTTATATGGATGAATCTCGATAAACTAACTAATTAGTTTATAAAGAATAAAATTCAGTTTCTTAAAATTAATTTTCTGTCTAAGATATTTCCAGTATTATTGTGGAGTCCGATGAAGAAAATTTATCAAAAACTAATTTCGATCATAAAGCGTCTTCTTTCAGCTCTTTTCATTTACTTTAAATCGAACCAAATTCTATTACCTTATGTGCAAACATTCACCGCTTTGTACAATGAGGTGGTTTTTATATCAGCGTTTAATAGTATTTTTATTGCATTAGATAGTTATTGATCATTGGTGCAATCTAATTTTTAACAAATAGGCAATAACTTCTTCTATGCAATCTGCATTACACTACTGATCAAGCACTTGACAATAATGACTTTCTAAATTTTAAATGTAAAAAATGTTTCAAATGTCTCTTTGATGAACTTCACCTTAGAAAGTATTAACCGTTGATAAGTATCAGTTCACACACACACACACACACACACACACACACACACACACACACACACACACACACACACACACACACACACACACACACACACACACACACACACACACACACACACACACACACACACACACACACACACACACACACACACACACACACACACACACACACACACACACACACACACACACACACACACACACACACACATATATGTGCCATCAGAACTTTCGGTTGGTTCTTTATATTTTTTAAATAGGAAAAGGATATTAACGTGAGTGGTCGTACTTTAGCTTAATACAACTTTTGATACTACTGCATGTAGCTTGTCCACCTAATAAAAGTCAAATATACCTTAATCGACGCAGACTTCAAAGTGTAACTCTAAACTGGAACTGTGGAGGTGTGTAATTAAACTGTGATTTATCCTTTACAAAATAAAGTAAAACCCTCATTTGGATGATAGTATAAAATAAATTGGGAAGCTTATAATTAAATCAAAGAGATGAAGTGTTTCTGTATTTGGAAACACAATATGGTGATGAATCCAAATTCCACGTTTATATTAATTAAACCTCGCTAACTCCCCAATATTACCTAAAATGTAATATCCCCACATTTGATAAGTTACGAAATATAGTTTTCCTTCAGTTATTACAATCACTTTAACATATATTAAACTAGAAGCAAGATTCGCTAATGAAAAGGATATTCAGAATTACGTAGAGAAACTTGTATATTAAATAACTTCAACAGAGTTTGATATCTCTAGAGACATGATCGGTTTAGCTAAGTTACGTATGTACAAGAGATGAATCTCACAGAGATATATTGTAACATATTTGCATTGTTTCCTGTGGGATTTAATAAACTATTCATTAGTGCATCATTTCTCAATTACGGTCTTCAAAATGTGCTATTTAGCATTATGCCTTAATATTCCTAAAATGTTTGTTAACCCTGATAAGCTTTTATGTATTGGTTAGCTATTTTTATTCATACATATTCTATAAGGCTTTAAATTTTAATATACGTGGGAAATTTTAATAGATCAGTAAAACCTGATCTTACAACTATCAATAAAACGCTTAGATAAATCTATATTAATGGTTCCTCATGTCTTATTCCCACCACATGATTCTAATTCATTAGAAAATATTATTCTACTCCCTTACTTTACCAATCAGGTGTTTGTCGGAAGAGACGCAGGAGTCAAGAAATAAATATTTGAAATGTTTTCGGTACAAAATACTAGCAAATGCTCTCGGATGTCTACTAACAAGGATTTAATCCACAATTTTTAGATATCATCTGACCCAATTATTTCAGGATTGCGACCACAGTGGATAAGCGATCAGACTAATTCGAAACCAGCAGCTAAGGACTTCCTGTTCTTTCCCTTGGGAATCCGAAAATCCCAAAAATAATGTGATGCTAGTAGGCTAACCCTTATTGGAATTCTTATTACAACAATGTACTGAGTTTTTAGATTCTTGTAAAATGTAATATTCTTTAATCATTTTTAAATACACAGAGGTTATAAGTTTTTGTATGGTCCTCATATAATTAATATACTAAGAATATTATATAATGTATTATACGGGTTTTTTTTTAAATACAATAAAATGTGTATTGTATTTTTTTTAGAAAATGTGTCAATAATATCGCATACTTAAGCATTTTTTATTGTAATAATTATTAGTTTCATTGCGCTTGACCTATTATATCCAATTTTTGTTTAGCAAGCTTTATAATAATTTCTAATTAAAGTTTATTTAATTCATATTGGTAATTGTATGTTCCTCACTTATGATACGCGGGTATGAAATTTTATAACATTCCACCAAAATTAATTGAAATTACTGAGTGCAAAGAGAATTGATTTTTAATATCTTAAACCGATTTTAGCAAGTAAGTAAAGAGCACTTACTGCTACGCTGCAGGGAGAAGTCGTATCACATTTTAGTTATTCCTAATTAAAACTAAGTTTGCTCCGCTTCCGCATCCATCACAATTATGATGAATGGGATCCGGGGTCTAGACCGTAAAACTATAAATATGTCATGCTAGGCTCATGCAGTACGGAGTTAGCTGGCCCAAGTCGCCCCCCCCCCCATGTCGTGTCCACAGGGATGGCGCTGCTCCTTGTACCGCAACGGATGCGGCTGCTTTTCTGCGCAAAATTTCCATTTATTCACCACAAATTCCAGACTTTACACACTGGCTTATGACACCATAGTTTTTTATAAATTGGGAAATAAATTTTTGGTAGTTTTGAACATCCAAATAATATTAAAAACGTGAAAGTCCCATCGTTTTGTTTGCTTAGCTTTCACGTATAAAATATTCAACGGATTGTACTAGAATTCTACATGGACATTCCAAGGGTCCCTACGATCATTATAGGCCTATTCTTATTTCGTAAATCCTGCCGGGTTACGCTCCACTGGTCTTTACAACACCAGAAGATCCCACCTTGGTCGCCAAAGTTGTGTAATTGAATTAAAAGAGCCAGTTGAATGTATTTAACTGTTATTTGTAAGCAAAAGCTTCAATTTGAAGGAAAATCTTTGTAGCAAAGCGTGAAATATTTGTTAACTTTTATTTTTACAATGTTAAAACATATGTTTTAATACAAAGGTTTATGACCTTGGAAAGTTAGCAATGTATATAAAAAACAAAATTGGACAAAATGGTTAAATTTTTATAACACAATATAAATAAATAAACCTTTTAACACTTTTTTTTGTAAACTTTTATTTTTCTTACAATGTACATTTCTAAATCTGTGATTTCATCTTCAGGTACTAATTAAAGTCAAGTTATGAAAATACATAATTAAAACCAATTTGTCATTTGTTTTTTCACTACCTTGGTGGCTAAAATTCTTGTATTTAATTTTATGTGTGATCAATGTATATTGTTTAAAAGTCTATCGAATAATACATTTTTTGTTAGAAAATCTTTGTCATTTAGTAATATATTATGATTAATTTTGGCACTTTTGTAAACTTCAAAATGTTCTAAAGTAGATAATAAGCGACTTTTTTGCTTGTGTGTAAAATTTCAAGATTGTTCTCGATGTTAGTGTATATATAGCCGGTGTTATTTAAATGGTCTGCATATTTTGAATTTGACGATGTTTTCAATGCATTTATGTGTTCATTAAATCTAATTTTGAAGGATCGGCCGGTTTGTCCAATATAGTGGGATTGACAATCGTTGCAATTTAATTTGTATACTCCACTATTGTTGAATTTTGAATTTTGATTTTGGTTTGTTGAATTGCTTTTGTTTTTGATTAGAAGTCCAAGGTTGTTCGAGGTTTTGAAAGCCAATTGATATCCTTGTTTATAAAATGATTTCTTAATTTTGTGACAATGTTTACCAAGGTAGTCTGATTGAATGTATTTGATATCTCTTTCTTCTTTCTTCTTATTTTCTTTCTTTGTGTAGTTCTTCGATAATATATCAATCATGCTTGGTTTATATCCATTATTTTGGGCTATGTATTTATTAATGTTTAATTCTTTATAAAAATCTTCAGTTTTCATGGGAATTTTGTATAATCTGTCGATCATTGATTTGAATGCAGCGATTTATTTTCATAACTTAACCTTAATTAGTACCTGAAGATGAAATTACAAATTTCGAAATGTACATTGTAAGAAAAATAAAAGTTTCAAAAAAATGTGTTAAAAGGTTTATTTATATTGTGTTATACATATTTATAAAACACTTTTCAAGGCTACATCTCTAACATGGTTAAATTTTATTTTCCTACAAACTCAAAACCTTATTTCTTCTACATGTAACGTAATTGATACTCTTAAAGAATATATAAATACCACATTATTAAAAGTTTTTTTTTTTTTGTAGTTCAGAATTTAAGTTTTTTCTCTTGGGCAGTGAAAACTAAAAACAAACCACAGATATTTTGATATGAAATATCCTAATAATATTATAAACGCGAAAGTGTCTTTGTTTGTTTATTTTGCTTTCATATATATATAAACTATTTAATCGATTTGACTGAAATTTTACATCAACATTCTTAAGGTCCCTAGATGAACATAGGCCTATTCTTATAACGTAAATCCTTCCAGGCTACGCCCCACTGGTCTTTAAAGCAAAAAAAATCCCATCTCTGGCTCTAAAGTTGTGTTATATGAATTCAAAGAGCCAGTTGTTAAATGTATTCAACTGTTACGTGTAAACATTGTATTATGTCAGCAAAACCATGTTATTAATCATTTTAACAATATTTTTAATTTATTTACATTTATAGAGTGAAAGCATAACGAAAGTAACAACGCTTCTTATTTAAACATCCTAGGCAAACCAATTTATATATTCTGGGTCACAAATCAATACACGAGACACTCAATGTAGTTTTTCTATGACAGAAAATCGTAGAGGTGACATCGCATCTATTTCTCACTGATGAGGTATACTATAATGATTAGGTATATAATTATAGGTATAATGATTAATTAGTGTTACTTAACAATCTTCCATATCTGGGTGATTGATCTTTAATAAAAAAATTAAAACACTGCTACTTAACATCTGAGATTATAATTGAACATTAATTTAATGTATTGAGTTTAGCTCCAGATCCATCCACAGATACGTTACGTGTAGAAACCTCAGTTGTTCCACCGTGATAATACATTTTAACACATTTTAATGCACTCAATTGTGTACCTTATTATACGAGAACACCTATTCAGCTAGGTAACACTATATGTATTTGTGATGTCGAGAAAATTTGTGGAATTTCTTTAGAGCTTCTTCGCCGTCGACCTGTTTTAGGTTCTCTCCAGACGAACATCACTCAAGATTCCAGGAGTCAAGTTTATGACAGCGATAGATTTCAGGGGGGGTTGACTGGCTATTTATACCTTCCAGTTGAATCCACACTGGGGACAGCAAAAACGATGTGTCACTTAAATCTGAGCTACCTTTCTGATGTCCAGGTACGGCACATCACTAACCGCAAATTTCAAGATTCTGGGGTTAAAAGGTAATTAATTTAGATTAACGTACTGCGGGAGATTACTGTTGGAGTTGATGGGGTTCGTTCCCTAAGAGTCAAAGGTTCTTGCTAGCCAAAACAAAAGGGTTTTCCACCACCTGCCTGCTTTGACTAGAGAGGCTGGTTCAGAGCACACTTCCTCTTCTTCCGAAAGGACATGACTTGAAATCAGTGCCCTAAATTCTTCAACGTTGATCTTGACAGAAAGCAGCCCTTACCCCCACCCATTCAGAATATCCTGTTCACTCCGGAAGCAGCGCAAAGGTCCTTATACCGGACTAGGGAGAACAAAACAAAGACAGATGATGGTGCACATTCACATTGAATGTTTATTTTACGTTTATTTATGTTATGTTATTTTATGTTTATTTAACTTTCCAGCTACGGCATATCTAAAGAAATATAGTTTTTTTCTCAATTAGTTTTTCAGTGTAAGTGTTTAACTGTGGATACTGCTAATAAGTTATAATTTATGTTTCATGACAGATCCCAGTAGAAATAATATAATCCCTATAACGTATAATACTTGTATAATAACTTCATCTACCTGTATGCTTAAACAATTATCAACGTTAATTAAATCATTACGATCACCTATTAATAATTGCTTACCCAATATCGACAATTCTGTAGTTGGCTAGTAATTACATGTATTCTGCGTGAATATTATACCGGTATTGAAACTAGAGAGTACTTTACTACTATCCAGCCCCATTGCAAAATCTTGTAGCAAAATCTTGTGTGATGTTCCAGGTCACTAAATCTACTCAGACGCGACGAGTAGTGCAATATTGGTCAGCTGTTATGTACTACCTCATCATTTAAACATGTAGCCTCATTTATGCTCTATTCCCATAGAATACAAATGACACTTTTCCATCCCCCAAGTGGGCTTCAATAATGCTCTCCCAATTATAACTGACGCAGCTTATTGCACGGTTAGAAAAACTCAATAGCCAATACATCTCCAGCTGGGTTTTAATTTAACTGTTTGTATAGTTAATGCTTTAACCGCAGAGATGCCAGACGCTTAGTGTGTTCGAGCGTAGTTGTGTAGTGACTTAGTTGCGCCTACAAATATTTAAATATGTCGTTTAAAGTTTATTACATAAAGCAAACATCTATCAACTATGTCAATAAATATCTAAAATGTCATTTAGGGGTTGGTAATGTAAATTTATTTTTGAGAAGTTATTACAGTTTTATTTAATTGTATTTAGAAAGTGAGACCTCGATTTTCATGGATTTAAAAGAGAAAAATAGGATCTAATTTTATTTAGAATGCCTCAACCAAATGTTAGGAAAACAGCAAGCAGAAGCACCGTAATTTCTCCTACTTTAACAACCTTCGAAGCACGTGGTGTCCAAGTAGTTTTACTAAAATGCAAAAAATAGAAGCACAAACTATACAGCAATTATAATTCTTTTCTAACAAATATAATAAAAATTAACTACTTTAATGTAACAGCTGTTACAACGTTAACAGCTCAGCTGTTAACTTAAAAATGAGTCATCTCGGGCGTATTGTACGATATACGTAGTGTGTGGTGGTTGTTCATAAAACTAGTATTTTACGATATATCTCTTACCTAGAGATTAATGGGTAACATTAGTATTAATATGGGGCACAGCTCCCGCTTCTCTAACTGACTCCAGGTTGTGTTCGATTAATCTACCGTGTCAAAACACAGTTCCATTACATACAGTAGACATTGATTTCTTTGTTCTTAAAAGTCGATGAAGAAATGAAGAATGTTTTCATAGGTTTATTTTATTCCTGTATTTATGACTAAGCGCCTGGAATTCAAAGCTGCTTAGTTTTATTTCGGAAAGGATTTCCCTCCTATTTTATCATATTCTACTCGTCCCCGTGGGGTCTATAGCCTGTGCGGAGAATAAGAAGAAAATATTCAAACTGGCATTAAGTACCAATAAAAAGGTTAACTCAGATACAAAATCTGACGTCACACCTCTGATAGTACTAACAGTTGCGGTTTTGATTATATGCAGCACTATAATTAAACTGTTTAAAATGTTATAGTTTCGTAATTTAAAAAAAGGTAAAGCATGTCCAAGTAGATTGTAGGATACCCTGATTTATATTTTAGCATTAGGTCCACTTAAATTATTAGATAACAAATATTGGATACAATAAAAATAACTTTACCTATTTTAAAATATTAAAATATGATATCAGGTTTCTTTTTATTCTTCAACTCGTAGAAATTGATAAATATATTTAATCCTTGGTTAAAGTATAATAGAAATGTAGTATGAGGTATGGTCAATTACAATCAAATCAATATGTTCGTAAGTAAGATTTAAAAAAAAAGAAAATAGTCTAATGTCTCTTCTTAAAGCAACGAGAAGCTTAAAGTCTTTTTCTGAAAGTTATACAATTTAAACCACTGCTTTACGTAACGAGTAGTAAAAATTGAGCATTCTGAATGAAAACTTTTGCTGATGACATAAAAGAAATGTAAATTTACCTCAAATTACAAAATAAAACACAGAATAATGCATATTTTTCAGTTACCTTTGTTCCTGTCTTTTATTGTTTGGTAATTATCACATCACGCTTAATATTCAGTTGCATTATTTTTTCTAAGCTGTAATATTTTATACTATAAAGATACAGTAGCAAATCTAACTCTTAGAAATACTTGAAAAAGTACTCTATGTTAGTGTACAACGTGAATGCACTGATAATATTAGAGTAAAAGGCTGCAACTTCCATTTAAGAACAATTCATAGGTAACACAATGTAAGCAAGTTTTGCATGGCAAAAATGTTTTTTCGATACTAAGGCACCATATAATCAGAGCTAAACATCAGTAGAACCATATATTCGATCATCTGGGTTAAGATACTTATATTATAAGATGTTTTTGTAATTGCGATGAAAGAACAATATTTATAGCATTACTGGTGTTAATTTATCTAAGTTTTTAAATGCTGAAAGAGTAAAATTAAATTTTTAGTGCAAGGCAAATTATAAACGGTGAATGGCACTCGGTGTTCATAAAAATATTATAAAGCAAGGAATTTGGAATGAATCTGCAGTTTTAAATTTTTTTTTTACTGAACCTTCTCTTTTAATAAGGATTTTTTTAATACTTTTTACAAAATTAGTGACGTATGATAAATACGACGTAGTTTGGTCAGTGTCAATTAAAATAAAATAATTACTGATCTTAAAATTCGATCAGATAAACAGTTTTTGCCATTAGTGAATTTTTTAAAGAAGGTTATAGAATTACAAACTCAAAATAAACTTCCTCAAAAGTTACTTTTTTATTGTTATATTGATATTAAAAACGTCACTCGTTGACAATGCTTAACGTTGGAGATACTGAAAGCACAGGTGATTAAGAGAGTACCTATTCAGTTTGACAAGAATAATATCCACAACTCCGTTGAAAAACAATGATACCTCCAAGGTTTATCCTTAATCAGACGTTACTTGGCTAGGATGAATAATACATTGCACAAACCTGACTTTCACAAATCATGCTTTGTTCAAATTGAATATGTAATGTTAACTTGCCAACTTGCTTTGCAGAATAAATTCTAAAACAAATGTTTTATATACCACAATTCGTTCAAATCTTTCAAGAAATTTTTTCATTATGACCAAATTTAGGTGATGTAAGCGACCCTGATTGTAAACTATATTTTCAGTGAAGGATAGTAGAGAATGGTACCAAGTCGGAAATATTGGAATTAAAAGCAAAAAACGCTTTAAGTTATTAACTGAATTTTGGGATTAACGCCCGCCCCCTCGGCACGTGTAAAAATTAGACATATTTTAACTTGTCTAGCCATTGTTAAATTAAATTTTCAAATTTTGCTTAAATAGCACGCATGTTGCACATGAAAGGCAACTTTTTTTACCAAATCATGATGTAATCTAGGGTAGAAGTAATTGTACAATGAATGTAACTCATAGTTCCTTTTACGATTGTAAAACGATGGGAAACATCAAGTACTTAAAGTTTAGCAACTGTTAAAACAGTGACATCCATCACCTGGGTGTAAAACATGGTTGTCTATTATAGGTTTTTGATTAAATCAGTTGAAATAAAATTGTTCTTAAAACGGCGGAGTGTAAACATTTACATAAGGTGAAAATCAGTTCCAGGTTACGGTTTTTATAACGTTTACAATCATATTGGAATGACGTTATTACACGTCCGTTTATCATGCCTTTAGTAAGATTACTTGTTGCTTGTGCTTAGGATCCGTGTGGAATTCGTATAATATCACTCATTACACGTCTGCTTAACCTGTCAAAGGACGGGAGCACCCGCCAGGAGGTGCTCAAACTTCAATACATTTATTATTCCATGGAAACAGTAAAAGAGGTGTTTTTAATTGTTATACTGAATACAATATTGCCTACATTATTTTATGTTACTTTTTAAATGTAAGGGAAATAGCAAATTAGTAGTAAACTTGAAACGTTTTCCCTACTTACTTATAATAAGTTGGCAGCAGAGGACAATAATTCATAAAAAAGTTTCTAGTTATTAAATCTTTTATTATTTATTTTAGTATTCACAGAGATTTAAGTGATTCTTAGCAATATAAGATTTCATGCTTTACGTATCGTAATATTTCAGGCAAAATTCTAATAGTAGCCTACGCAATATTGAACTAATATTTGTAAAATAATGGGAACCCCATCTAGAAAAAAACCGCGGTAACCCCATTCTAAACTGGTTACAAATATATATTTTTATAAGTTTCATCTTTCGTTGTGTTTAATTTCATGTTCAGTAGTTTATCAAGCGTCCAACTGCAGAGCCTGTCATAGCATAGGTAATTTTTAAAAAAGGTATATTTATATGAAACCACCTCTGTAACAATTGCGTGATTATTACATTTAACTCGTATTAACGTGTAAATACATTTGTCCAGAATTTAGTGTATTTTTATACATGGCTGAGGCGTAACTTACAATTCAATTAGTTAACGAATTGATGCTAGAAACAGAAAGAATCGTAATCCTCGTGCCGAGAGATTTACACCTTTGCCAGACTCTGTATTGTCTCGTAACTTAGGGGGAGAATCTACCACATCTATTGACACTAGTAGTGGTTTGATGAGTGCTATTCAGCACGGAAATGTTACTCCAGGCATGTTAACACCAACAGGGGATCTTGATCTCCGAAAGATGGGACAGTTTAAAATTAACTGTAACCGTTGATTTACCGACTTTATTAATTCTTCAATCATCGTGTATTTCAGAGTTAAAAGCGGCTGTAATTAAACTGAATTTGCGGGTTAAATTAGTGTTACAGTTTCTTTTATTCTACAGAAGAAGCTGATATTGTAACCTTTTACCACTTCTTAGCGCAAGAACTGAACACAATTGTGTCGAAAGAACACTTCGCCAGTATGTGTATGTGTATAAAACGTTGATTAATATTTATTTGTATACAAGGTTAATCAGGTTGTTTATCAATACAATTCATATAGACTATTTTTGGATTATTTTCACTAAAATTTATTAATTTATTAACTACTTTAACTGAAACATTAATTATAATAAATCTATTGAAAATCTAAGAAGTGCAGAAAGTCATGTTTATGGTTTGACTTGTTGCTTGAGTGATAAAGATTTCTCCAGGAATCAGCCAAAATTCTCTTCCATCTATTTGTACGCACAGTATCTTGAAAATTGATTGACCTATATACTTTAGATTTTTCATGACGTATTCAATGATGGTGCATATCTCTCCATGTGATTTGGATGGTTGTTAAGAGAATCCTCACGTTCCATAGAATATCTAATGTCGAGAACAAATTAAGCTATAGAGTTGAAAATTTTGCACACTTTGCAGGCACTCCTGGACAAGGTAAAATTCTTCTACAGTCCGTCTGTCTATCTGCGGGAATGTAAGTCGGGCTTACGAATGATATTTTGTTAAAAAATTGAGATATACATTTGAATTTTGAAGCCTGTGAGACGATACGGGATCTGACGTGATCCTACCTTGTATTGGGTACGTGTAGCTAAGCGACAATGAGTAGTTACTTTATTTTGTTGTATTTGTATGTATTCTTTGTACTCCATGAATAAAAAAGAGAAAGTTTTTGGAACATGAAATTTTATTTTAACTTTTGCCGCCAAAAACGATAACAGTATCTGAACTCAGCAACTCGTTGAATGATCACCATCGGTTTGTCAAAGTCGCCTCTTTGTTAGTTACACAGCCATCTTTGTTTGGTGTCGCTGTACAGTATAAAAAACTACTAACGGTGTGTTCTTTATTAACTAATAACAAATATTTGTTTTTATTTAATATTATAAATTAAAATTGTACAAGAGAAAGCAAATTCTGTAATCTGAAAGATATCAAAAAATACACATCTCGTATTTCGTTAACTAGTAATATACGTATTAACATGGTAATTGGTTTATAACTGTTGAGCTTATTCAAACATTATAGTGATTAGCAAAGGTTAATTAGCTCACAACATTGTGCTTCTAAATTAATATGTTTCTACAGTTGCGAAGAAATAACCTTGCGAAGAAAAAATAAAGTGCCTTACAATTCAGGAGAAACTATTTGAATCTCCAGAAAAATTAAAATTAGTACTATGGCATTTTTAGTACACATACGTATTCCCTAACCAGTGTGTTTGATCTTTGATTTTACAGAATAAATAAAAACTAGCATTTCAAATTTCTGGCCACAAATTTCTAGAAACAAGCGAAATTGTAATGAAATATTCCTGTAAATGCCACTTACTTTAGAAATCTCCAATTACGCCCAATAAGTTATTAAAAAAACCAAACCCATTGTTGTTGACTGATTAAAAAATATCAAGCCTTCTAAATCAAATAAATATGATGAGAGTTGGGATAAATTGCTTTCATTTTATTGTTCCCAATGCCATTGCAATGAATTATGATAACTCTGAGGGAATTTTCGATGATGCAATTAAAAAAAACAAATTTATTGATAATACATTATTCACCTGTTTTAATAATCTTGTATCACATTTATTGTAATGACAAATAATCTATCACGAATGAAACTGTAAAGTAGTTTAAGCAACGAAATATATTAGGAACAAGGAAGCAAATATCAGGAACAGCAAAAAAGATGAAAAAATCAACAGTATTCCATTGAGTTGCATTAGATCCTGAGACCCAAATCCTGATTCTATAGAATATTTAAAACGTGTTTATATAACAAATAAAATATTTGAGGACACCAAAGGGTAAAACCTAGTAGTTCTCCAATGGTGCGATTTATCTATAAATATAATCTCCCACCATGACGGTAATATTGAATAGTAAAGAAGGATATTTACAGCATGTTTAGGATTATGTCTTATTTCCATGAGAATGCATACGAGTATAAATTATTCTGTTCTAATGTATTAGAGCCCTTGTCAGTGCATAATCTGTAGAAAGGCTATAATCTGATACAGGATTAAAGTTTAATATTCCCGAGATAAAACCACCATCCTTTGTTTGCTCCAACCCTTGTTACAGCATGATAGTATTTTTCTGTCCCATCGCTACAGAACAGATTTATCTGATACATGATTAAAGAATAATATTCCCGAGACTAAGCCACTATCTTTTGTTCACCCCAAACCTTGTCAGTGAATGATGACAATAGCTCTTTGTCCCATCGCTACAGTACAGCTATAATCTGATACAGGATTAAATTTTAATATTCTCGAGATAAAGCCACCATCCTTTGTCCACCCCAAACCTTGTCACAGCATGATAAAAGCTTTCTGTCTCATCGCTGCAGAACAGATTTATCTGATACAGGATTAAAGAATAATATTCCCGAGATTAAGCCACCATCCTTTGTTCACACCCCAACCCTTGTCACAGCTTGATAACAAGTTTCTGTCTCATCGCTGCAGAACAGATTTATCTGATACAGGATTAAAGAATAATATTCCCGAGATTAAGCCACAATCCTTTGTTCACCGCAACCCATGTCAAAGTATGATAAAAGCTTTCTGTCTCAACGCTGCAGAACAGATTTATCTGATACAGGATTAAAGAATAATATTCCCGAGATTAAGCCACCATCCTTTGTTCACCTCAACCCTTGTCACACCATGATAACAAATTTTCTGTCTCATCGCTGCAGAACAGATTTATCTGATACAGGATTAAAGTTTAATACTCCCGAGATAAAGCCACCATCTTTGTTCGCTCCTAGCTTTGTTATAGTTTGAAATTGGGCAGGGTTAAGTCAACATTAAAGTAGGATTATGATTATAGAAGCGATATACTTCTTTTCAACTACAATTTTATAATTATCTTTTTTATTTGTTACTAAAATGCACTAAAAGGATATCCTGCTTGATTTCCGAAATAAATGTACTCAAAACATTATATAACCCAACTGTATTTTAACTACTTAGATAATTACTTCCTAATAGGCTAATATTAAAATTATTTTTTGAAACTTCAATGATAATTAAATTAGTCACAAACATTTCAATATTATTTTGAGTTTTTTGCTAAGCGAACTGTAAAATATTTTGAAAATTTTTAATTAGAGTAATTTGCAAATTAAATATGCATTTTTGCCTATTTTTACTTTACTATAACATGTTTCTAAATTTACACCTCTTGTTTGATAACGTCATGAAATCTATAAGGGTGCCTGGCAACTACGCCTCTGATCAAGTTGGAGCGGAAAGAGTTCTAAAGGAAAATTAAGCTGGAAATAAGTATTCCTTGGTTGGAGGTTACCTATTTTGATCTATACTAACAGATTAGTTTACATGCTCTCTAAAAACGTGCTATATGTTAATAATTAAAAATTTTTAAATACATTGATAAGGCATCAATTTACGTGAAACAAGCATTAAAGAAAAGTATGTATGTTATCGTTCCACCAGAAATTTTAATTCCCTTAAACAATACAATCTTATATTACTTAGTAAATTATTTTTATACGTTTTAATGTGTTTATACAGTAGCTTTTATGAGTATAGAATAAACACATAGCTTTTTTATAGGTCATTTCCGAAATAAATGAACATACCAGACAACTCGCTTGTGTTATACTTGTCGATATGTGTAGAGGTGGCCGTCACAAAATAAATTATTTTGAGAAAGTATTTATTTTCTAGCTAATGATTATTTTTGTAAATTTTATATGTAAAATATACGTAAAAATTGTGTAGCATTGGAGGCGTGAGCTACACTTTTAATGTTATAAAAATGTCATTTTATAATTCAATTCAATAAATCTGTGTTTTTTTATAGATAACAGGACCAGTGTAGAGACTAATCTCCATATAATTAAATAGAAATTGATATGCAACAAGTAAATATTGTGGCAGTGAATACTAGACAAAATAAAGTCTGGGTAACAATGAAACATTCATGTGTGGATTCACCACGTCCGTCCGTCTATTTAAACCTGACAACTTTTATAAATATTTATTAAGTGTTGTTTCTGTTAGGAAATTACTTTCAGTAGCACACAATATATTCTGTATATTTACAATCTTCATCAAGAGTTGGACAAAGCTTGAACAGAAATATGTATTCCTTTATGGTATAGAAAATGTTATTTTCTCAATATAGACCACAAAATATCATCAGTTCGAACTTGAGATTTCGAGTTGTGTAGTGACTTAGTTGCGCCTACAAATATTTAAATATGTCGTTTAAAGTTTATTACATAAAGCAAACATCTATCAACTATGTCAATAAATATCTAAAATGTCATTTAGGGGTTGGTAATGTAAATTTATTTTTGAGAAGTTATTACAGTTTTATTTAATTGTATTTAGAAAGTGAGACCTCGATTTTCATGGATTTAAAAGAGAAAAATAGGATCTAATTTTATTTAGAATGCCTCAACCAAATGTTAGGAAAACAGCAAGCAGAAGCACCGTAATTTCTCCTACTTTAACAACCTTCGAAGCACGTGGTGTCCAAGTAGTTTTACTAAAATGCAAAAAATAGCACAAACTAGACAGCAATTATAATTCTTTTCTAACAAATATAATAAAAATTAACTACTTTAATGTAACAGCTGTTAACTTAAAAATGAGTCATCTCGGGCGTATTGTACGATATACGTAGTGTGTGGTGGTTGTTCATAAAACTAGTATTTTACGATATATCTCTTACCTAGAGATTAATGGGTAACATTAGTATTAATATGGGGCACAGCTCCCGCTTCTCTAACTGACTCCAGGTTGTGTTCGATTAATCTACCGTGTCAAAACACAGTTCCATTACATACAGTAGACATTGATTTCTTTGTTCTTAAAAGTCAATGAAGAAATGAAGAATGTTTTCATAGGTTTATTTTATTCCTGTATTTATGACTAAGCGCCTGGAATTCAAAGCTGCTTAGTTTTATTTCGGAAAGGATTTCCCTCCTATTTTATCATATTCTACTCGTCCCCGTGGGGTCTGTAGCCTGTGCGGAGAATAAGAAGAAAATATTCAAACTGGCATTAAGTACCAATAAAAAGGTTAACTCAGATACAAAATCTGACGTCACACCTCTGATAGTACTAACAGTTGCGGTTTTGATTATATGCAGCACTATAATTAAACTGTTTAAAATGTTATAGTTTCGTAATTTAAAAAAAGGTAAAGCATGTCCAAGTAGATTGTAGGATACCCTGATTTATATTTTAGCATTAGGTCCACTTAAAATTATTAGATAACAAATATTGGATACAATAAAAATAACTTTACCTATTTTAAAATATTAAAATATGATATCAGGTTTCTTTTTATTCTTCAACTCGTAGAAATTGATAAATATATTTAATCCTTGGTTAAAGTATAATAGAAATGTAGTATGAGGTATGGTCAATTACAATCAAATCAATATGTTCGTAAGTAAGATTTAAAAAAAAAGAAAATAGTCTAATGTCTCTTCTTAAAGCAACGAGAAGCTTAAAGTCTTTTTCTGAAAGTTATACAATTTAAACCACTGCTTTACGTAACGAGTAGTAAAAATTGAGCATTCTGAATGAAAACTTTTGCTGATGACATAAAAGAAATGTAAATTTACCTCAAATTACAAAATAAAACACAGAATAATGCATATTTTTCAGTTACCTTTGTTCCTGTCTTTTATTGTTTGGTAATTATCACATCACGCTTAATATTCAGTTGCATTATTTTTCTAAGCTGTAATATTTTATACTATAAAGATACAGTAGCAAATCTAACTCTTAGAAATACTTGAAAAAGTACTCTATGTTAGTGTACAACGTGAATGCACTGATAATATTAGAGTAAAGGCTGCAACTTCCATTTAAGAACAATTCATAGGTAACACAATGTAAGCAAGTTTTGCATGGCAAAAATGTTTTTTCGATACTAAGGCACCATATAATCAGAGCTAAACATCAGTAGAACCATATATTCGATCATCTGGGTTAAGATACTTATATTATAAGATGTTTTTGTAATTGCGATGAAAGAACAATATTTATAGCATTACTGGTGTTAATTTATCTAAGTTTTTAAATGCTGAAAGAGTAAAATTAAATTTTTAGTGCAAGGCAAATTATAAACGGTGAATGGCACTCGGTGTTCATAAAAATATTATAAAGCAAGGAATTTGGAATGAATCTGCAGTTTTAAATTTTTTTTTTACTGAACCTTCTCTTTTAATAAGGATTTTTTTAATACTTTTTACAAAATTAGTGACGTATGATAAATACGACGTAGTTTGGTCAGTGTCAATTAAAATAAAAATAATTACTGATCTTAAAATTCGATCAGATAAACAGTTTTTGCCATTAGTGAATTTTTTAAAGAAGGTTATAGAATTACAAACTCAAAATAAACTTCCTCAAAAGTTACTTTTTTATTGTTATATTGATATTAAAAACGTCACTCGTTGACAATGCTTAACGTTGGAGATACTGAAAGCACAGGTGATTAAGAGAGTACCTATTCAGTTTGACAAGAATAATATCCACAACTCCGTTGAAAAACAATGATACCTCCAAGGTTTATCCTTAATCAGACGTTACTTGGCTAGGATGAATAATACATTGCACAAACCTGACTTTCACAAATCATGCTTTGTTCAAATTGAATATGTAATGTTAACTTGCCAACTTGCTTTGCAGAATAAATTCTAAAACAAATGTTTTATATACCACAATTCGTTCAAATCTTTCAAGAAATTTTTCATTATGACCAAATTTAGGTGATGTAAGCGACCCTGATTGTAAACTATATTTTCAGTGAAGGATAGTAGAGAATGGTACCAAGTCGGAAATATTGGAATTAAAAGCAAAAAACGCTTTAAGTTATTAACTGAATTTTGGGATTAACGCCCGCCCCCTCGGCACGTGTAAAAATTAGACATATTTTAACTTGTCTAGCCATTGTTAAATTAAATTTTCAAATTTTGCTTAAATAGCACGCATGTTGCACATGAAAGGCAACTTTTTTTACCAAATCATGATGTAATCTAGGGTAGAAGTAATTGTACAATGAATGTAACTCATAGTTCCTTTTACGATTGTAAAACGATGGGAAACATCAAGTACTTAAAGTTTAGCAACTGTTTAAAAACAGTGACATCCATCACCTGGGTGTAAAACATGGTTGTCTATTATAGGTTTTTGATTAAATCAGTTGAAATAAAATTGTTCTTAAAACGGCGGAGTGTAAACATTTACATAAGGTGAAAATCAGTTCCAGGTTACGGTTTTATAACGTTTACAATCATATTGGAATGACGTTATTACACGTCCGTTTATCATGCCTTTAGTAAGATTACTTGTTGCTTGTGCTTAGGATCCGTGTGGAATTCGTATAATATCACTCATTACACGTCTGCTTAACCTGTCAAAGGACGGGAGCACCCGCCAGGAGGTGCTCAAACTTCAATACATTTATTATTCCATGGAAACAGTAAAAGAGGTGTTTTAATTGTTATACTGAATACAATATTGCCTACATTATTTATGTTACTTTTTAAATGTAAGGGAAATAGCAAATTAGTAGTAAACTTGAAACGTTTTCCCTACTTACTTATAATAAGTTGGCAGCAGAGGACAATAATTCATAAAAAAGTTTCTAGTTATTAAATCTTTTATTATTTATTTTAGTATTCACAGAGATTTAAGTGATTCTTAGCAATATAAGATTTCATGCTTTACGTATCGTAATATTTCAGGCAAAATTCTAATAGTAGCCTACGCAATATTGAACTAATATTTGTAAAATAATGGGAACCCCATCTAGAAAAAACCGCGGTAACCCCATTCTAAACTGGTTACAAATATATATTTTTATAAGTTTCATCTTTCGTTGTGTTTAATTTCATGTTCAGTAGTTTATCAAGCGTCCAACTGCAGAGCCTGTCATAGCATAGGTAATTTTTAAAAAAGGTATTTATATGAAACCACCTCTGTAACAATTGCGTGATTATTACATTTAACTCGTATTAACGTGTAAATACATTTGTCCAGAATTTAGTGTATTTTTATACATGGCTGAGGCGTAACTTACAATTCAATTAGTTAACGAATTGATGCTAGAAACAGAAAGAATCGTAATCCTCGTGCCGAGAGATTTACACCTTTGCCAGACTCTGTATTGTCTCGTAACTTAGGGGGAGAATCTACCACATCTATTGACACTAGTAGTGGTTTGATGAGTGCTATTCAGCACGGAAATGTTACTCCAGGCATGTTAACACCAACAGGGGATCTTGATCTCCGAAAGATGGGACAGTTAAAATTAACTGTAACCGTTGATTTACCGACTTTATTAATTCTTCAATCATCGTGTATTTCAGAGTTAAAAGCGGCTGTAATTAAACTGAATTTGCGGGTTAAATTAGTGTTACAGTTTCTTTTATTCTACAGAAGAAGCTGATATTGTAACCTTTTACCACTTCTTAGCGCAAGAACTGAACACAATTGTGTCGAAAGAACACTTCGCCAGTATGTGTATGTGTATAAAACGTTGATTAATATTTATTTGTATACAAGGTTAATCAGGTTGTTTATCAATACAATTCATATAGACTATTTTTGGATTATTTTCACTAAAATTTATTAATTTATTAACTACTTTAACTGAAACATTAATTATAATAAATCTATTGAAAATCTAAGAAGTGCAGAAAGTCATGTTTATGGTTTGACTTGTTGCTTGAGTGATAAAGATTTCTCCAGGAATCAGCCAAAATTCTCTTCCATCTATTTGTACGCACAGTATCTTGAAAATTGATTGACCTATATACTTTAGATTTTTCATGACGTATTCAATGATGGTGCATATCTCTCCATGTGATTTGGATGGTTGTTAAGAGAATCCTCACGTTCCATAGAATATCTAATGTCGAGAACAAATTAAGCTATAGAGTTGAAATTTTGCACACTTTGCAGGCACTCCTGGACAAGGTAAAATTCTTCTACAGTCCGTCTGTCTATCTGCGGGAATGTAAGTCGGGCTTACGAATGATATTTTGTTAAAAAATTGAGATATACATTTGAATTTTGAAGCCTGTGAGACGATACGGGATCTGACGTGATCCTACCTTGTATTGGGTACGTGTAGCTAAGCGACAATGAGTAGTTACTTTATTTTGTTGTATTTGTATGTATTCTTTGTACTCCATGAATAAAAAGAGAAAGTTTTTGGAACATGAAATTTTATTTTAACTTTTGCCGCCAAAAACGATAACAGTATCTGAACTCAGCAACTCGTTGAATGATCACCATCGGTTTGTCAAAGTCGCCTCTTTGTTAGTTACACAGCCATCTTTGTTTGGTGTCGCTGTACAGTATAAAAAACTACTAACGGTGTGTTCTTTATTAACTAATAACAAATATTTGTTTTTATTTAATATTATAAATTAAAATTGTACAAGAGAAAGCAAATTCTGTAATCTGAAAGATATCAAAAATACACATCTCGTATTTCGTTAACTAGTAATATACGTATTAACATGGTAATTGGTTTATAACTGTTGAGCTTATTCAAACATTATAGTGATTAGCAAAGGTTAATTAGCTCACAACATTGTGCTTCTAAATTAATATGTTTCTACAGTTGCGAAGAAATAACCTTGCGAAGAAAAAATAAAGTGCCTTACAATTCAGGAGAAACTATTTGAATCTCCAGAAAAATTAAAATTAGTACTATGGCATTTTTAGTACACATACGTATTCCCTAACCAGTGTGTTTGATCTTTGATTTTACAGAATAAATAAAAACTAGCATTTCAAATTTCTGGCCACAAATTTCTAGAAACAAGCGAAATTGTAATGAAATATTCCTGTAAATGCCACTTACTTTAGAAATCTCCAATTACGCCCAATAAGTTATTAAAAAAACCAAACCCATTGTTGTTGACTGATTAAAAAATATCAAGCCTTCTAAATCAAATAAATATGATGAGAGTTGGGATAAATTGCTTTCATTTTATTGTTCCCAATGCCATTGCAATGAATTATGATAACTCTGAGGGAATTTCGATGATGCAATTAAAAAAACAAATTTATTGATAATACATTATTCACCTGTTTTAATAATCTTGTATCACATTTATTGTAATGACAAATAATCTATCACGAATGAAACTGTAAAGTAGTTTAAGCAACGAAATATATTAGGAACAAGGAGCAAATATCAGGAACAGCAAAAAAGATGAAAAAATCAACAGTATTCCATTGAGTTGCATTAGATCCTGAGACCCAAATCCTGATTCTATAGAATATTTAAAACGTGTTTATATAACAAATAAAATATTTGAGGACACCAAAGGGTAAAACCTAGTAGTTCTCCAATGGTGCGATTTATCTATAAATATAATCTCCCACCATGACGGTAATATTGAATAGTAAAGAAGGATATTTACAGCATGTTTAGGATTATGTCTTATTTCCATGAGAATGCATACGAGTATAAATTATTCTGTTCTAATGTATTAGAGCCCTTGTCAGTGCATAATCTGTAGAAAGGCTATAATCTGATACAGGATTAAAGTTTAATATTCCCGAGATAAAACCACCATCCTTTGTTTGCTCCAACCCTTGTTACAGCATGATAGTATTTTTCTGTCCCATCGCTACAGAACAGATTTATCTGATACATGATTAAAGAATAATATTCCCGAGACTAAGCCACTATCTTTTGTTCACCCCAAACCTTGTCAGTGAATGATGACAATAGCTCTTTGTCCCATCGCTACAGTACAGCTATAATCTGATACAGGATTAAATTTTAATATTCTCGAGATAAAGCCACCATCCTTTGTCCACCCCAAACCTTGTCACAGCATGATAAAAGCTTTCTGTCTCATCGCTGCAGAACAGATTTATCTGATACAGGATTAAAGAATAATATTCCCGAGATTAAGCCACCATCCTTTGTTCACCCCAACCCTTGTCACAGCTTGATAACAAGTTTCTGTCTCATCGCTGCAGAACAGATTTATCTGATACAGGATTAAAGAATAATATTCCCGAGATTAAGCCACAATCCTTTGTTCACCGCAACCCATGTCAAAGTATGATAAAAGCTTTCTGTCTCAACGCTGCAGAACAGATTTATCTGATACAGGATTAAAGAATAATATTCCCGAGATTAAGCCACCATCCTTTGTTCACCTCAACCCTTGTCACACCATGATAACAAATTTCTGTCTCATCGCTGCAGAACAGATTTATCTGATACAGGATTAAAGTTTAATACTCCCGAGATAAAGCCACCATCTTTGTTCGCTCCTAGCTTTGTTATAGTTTGAAAATTGGGCAGGGTTAAGTCAACATTAAAGTAGGATTATGATTATAGAAGCGATATACTTCTTTTCAAACTACAATTTTATAATTATCTTTTTTATTTGTTACTAAAATGCACTAAAAGGATATCCTGCTTGATTTCCGAAATAAATGTACTCAAAAACATTATATAACCCAACTGTATTTTAACTACTTAGATAATTACTTCCTAATAGGCTAATATTAAAATTATTTTTTGAAACTTCAATGATAATTAAATTAGTCACAACATTTCAATATTATTTTGAGTTTTTTGCTAAGCGAACTGTAAAATATTTTGAAAATTTTTAATTAGAGTAATTTGCAAATTAAATATGCATTTTTGCCTATTTTTACTTTACTATAACATGTTTCTAAATTTACACCTCTTGTTTGATAACGTCATGAAATCTATAAGGGTGCCTGGCAACTACGCCTCTGATCAAGTTGGAGCGGAAAGAGTTCTAAAGGAAAATTAAGCTGGAAATAAGTATTCCTTGGTTGGAGGTTACCTATTTTGATCTATACTAACAGATTAGTTTACATGCTCTCTAAAAACGTGCTATATGTTAATAATTAAAAATTTTAAATACATTGATAAGGCATCAATTTACGTGAAACAAGCATTAAAGAAAAGTATGTATGTTATCGTTCCACCAGAAATTTTAATTCCCTTAAACAATACAATCTTATATTACTTAGTAAATTATTTTTATACGTTTTAATGTGTTTATACAGTAGCTTTTATGAGTATAGAATAAACACATAGCTTTTTTATAGGTCATTTCCGAAATAAATGAACATACCAGACAACTCGCTTGTGTTATACTTGTCGATATGTGTAGAGGTGGCCGTCACAAAATAAATTATTTTGAGAAAGTATTTATTTTCTAGCTAATGATTATTTTTTGTAAATTTTATATGTAAAATATACGTAAAATTGTGTAGCATTGGAGGCGTGAGCTACACTTTTAATGTTATAAAAATGTCATTTTATAATTCAATTCAATAAATCTGTGTTTTTTTTATAGATAACAGGACCAGTGTAGAGACTAATCTCCATATAATTAAATAGAAATTGATATGCAACAAGTAAATATTGTGGCAGTGAATACTAGACAAAATAAAGTCTGGGTAACAATGAAACATTCATGTGTGGATTCACCACGTCCGTCCGTCTATTTAAACCTGACAACTTTTATAAATATTTATTAAGTGTTGTTTCTGTTAGGAAATTACTTTCAGTAGCACACAATATATTCTGTATATTTACAATCTTCATCAAGAGTTGGACAAAGCTTGAACAGAATATGTATTCCTTTATGGTATAGAAAATGTTATTTTCTCAATATAGACCACAAAATATCATCAGTTCGAACTTGAGATTTCGAGTTGTGTAGTGACTTAGTTGCGCCTACAAATATTTAAATATGTCGTTTAAAGTTTTATTACATAAAGCAAACATCTATCAACTATGTCAATAAATATCTAAAATGTCATTTAGGGGTTGGTAATGTAAATTTATTTTTGAGAAGTTATTACAGTTTTATTTAATTGTATTTAGAAAGTGAGACCTCGATTTTCATGGATTTAAAAGAGAAAAATAGGATCTAATTTTATTTAGAATGCCTCAACCAAATGTTAGGAAAACAGCAAGCAGAAGCACCGTAATTTCTCCTACTTTAACAACCTTCGAAGCACGTGGTGTCCAAGTAGTTTTACTAAAATGCAAAAAATAGCACAAACTAGACAGCAATTATAATTCTTTTCTAACAAATATAATAAAAATTAACTACTTTAATGTAACAGCTGTTAACTTAAAAATGAGTCATCTCGGGCGTATTGTACGATATACGTAGTGTGTGGTGGTTGTTCATAAAACTAGTATTTTACGATATATCTCTTACCTAGAGATTAATGGGTAACATTAGTATTAATATGGGGCACAGCTCCCGCTTCTCTAACTGACTCCAGGTTGTGTTCGATTAATCTACCGTGTCAAAACACAGTTCCATTACATACAGTAGACATTGATTTCTTTGTTCTTAAAAGTCAATGAAGAAATGAAGAATGTTTTCATAGGTTTATTTTATTCCTGTATTTATGACTAAGCGCCTGGAATTCAAAGCTGCTTAGTTTTATTTCGGAAAGGATTTCCCTCCTATTTTATCATATTCTACTCGTCCCCGTGGGGTCTGTAGCCTGTGCGGAGAATAAGAAGAAAATATTCAAACTGGCATTAAGTACCAATAAAAAGGTTAACTCAGATACAAAATCTGACGTCACACCTCTGATAGTACTAACAGTTGCGGTTTTGATTATATGCAGCACTATAATTAAACTGTTTAAAATGTTATAGTTTCGTAATTTAAAAAAAGGTAAAGCATGTCCAAGTAGATTGTAGGATACCCTGATTTATATTTTAGCATTAGGTCCACTTAAATTATTAGATAACAAATATTGGATACAATAAAAATAACTTTACCTATTTTAAAATATTAAAATATGATATCAGGTTTCTTTTTATTCTTCAACTCGTAGAAATTGATAAATATATTTAATCCTTGGTTAAAGTATAATAGAAATGTAGTATGAGGTATGGTCAATTACAATCAAATCAATATGTTCGTAAGTAAGATTTAAAAAAAAAGAAAATAGTCTAATGTCTCTTCTTAAAGCAACGAGAAGCTTAAAGTCTTTTTCTGAAAGTTATACAATTTAAACCACTGCTTTACGTAACGAGTAGTAAAAATTGAGCATTCTGAATGAAAACTTTTGCTGATGACATAAAAGAAATGTAAATTTACCTCAAATTACAAAATAAAACACAGAATAATGCATATTTTTCAGTTACCTTTGTTCCTGTCTTTTATTGTTTGGTAATTATCACATCACGCTTAATATTCAGTTGCATTATTTTTCTAAGCTGTAATATTTTATACTATAAAGATACAGTAGCAAATCTAACTCTTAGAAATACTTGAAAAAGTACTCTATGTTAGTGTACAACGTGAATGCACTGATAATATTAGAGTAAAGGCTGCAACTTCCATTTAAGAACAATTCATAGGTAACACAATGTAAGCAAGTTTTGCATGGCAAAAATGTTTTTTTCGATACTAAGGCACCATATAATCAGAGCTAAACATCAGTAGAACCATATATTCGATCATCTGGGTTAAGATACTTATATTATAAGATGTTTTTGTAATTGCGATGAAAGAACAATATTTATAGCATTACTGGTGTTAATTTATCTAAGTTTTTAAATGCTGAAAGAGTAAAATTAAATTTTTAGTGCAAGGCAAATTATAAACGGTGAATGGCACTCGGTGTTCATAAAAATATTATAAAGCAAGGAATTTGGAATGAATCTGCAGTTTTAAATTTTTTTTTTACTGAACCTTCTCTTTTAATAAGGATTTTTTTAATACTTTTTACAAAATTAGTGACGTATGATAAATACGACGTAGTTTGGTCAGTGTCAATTAAAATAAAATAATTACTGATCTTAAAATTCGATCAGATAAACAGTTTTTGCCATTAGTGAATTTTTTAAAGAAGGTTATAGAATTACAAACTCAAAATAAACTTCCTCAAAAGTTACTTTTTTATTGTTATATTGATATTAAAAACGTCACTCGTTGACAATGCTTAACGTTGGAGATACTGAAAGCACAGGTGATTAAGAGAGTACCTATTCAGTTTGACAAGAATAATATCCACAACTCCGTTGAAAAACAATGATACCTCCAAGGTTTATCCTTAATCAGACGTTACTTGGCTAGGATGAATAATACATTGCACAAACCTGACTTTCACAAATCATGCTTTGTTCAAATTGAATATGTAATGTTAACTTGCCAACTTGCTTTGCAGAATAAATTCTAAAACAAATGTTTTATATACCACAATTCGTTCAAATCTTTCAAGAAATTTTTCATTATGACCAAATTTAGGTGATGTAAGCGACCCTGATTGTAAACTATATTTTCAGTGAAGGATAGTAGAGAATGGTACCAAGTCGGAAATATTGGAATTAAAAGCAAAAAACGCTTTAAGTTATTAACTGAATTTTGGGATTAACGCCCGCCCCCTCGGCACGTGTAAAAATTAGACATATTTTAACTTGTCTAGCCATTGTTAAATTAAATTTTCAAATTTTGCTTAAATAGCACGCATGTTGCACATGAAAGGCAACTTTTTTTACCAAATCATGATGTAATCTAGGGTAGAAGTAATTGTACAATGAATGTAACTCATAGTTCCTTTTACGATTGTAAAACGATGGGAAACATCAAGTACTTAAAGTTTAGCAACTGTTAAAACAGTGACATCCATCACCTGGGTGTAAAAACATGGTTGTCTATTATAGGTTTTTGATTAAATCAGTTGAAATAAAATTGTTCTTAAAACGGCGGAGTGTAAACATTTACATAAGGTGAAAATCAGTTCCAGGTTACGGTTTTATAACGATTACAATCATATTGGAATGACGTTATTACACGTCCGTTTATCATGCCTTTAGTAAGATTACTTGTTGCTTGTGCTTAGGATCCGTGTGGAATTCGTATAATATCACTCATTACACGTCTGCTTAACCTGTCAAAGGACGGGAGCACCCGCCAGGAGGTGCTCAAACTTCAATACATTTATTATTCCATGGAAACAGTAAAAGAGGTGTTTTAATTGTTATACTGAATACAATATTGCCTACATTATTTATGTTACTTTTTAAATGTAAGGGAAATAGCAAATTAGTAGTAAACTTGAAACGTTTTCCCTACTTACTTATAATAAGTTGGCAGCAGAGGACAATAATTCATAAAAAAGTTTCTAGTTATTAAATCTTTTATTATTTATTTTAGTATTCACAGAGATTTAAGTGATTCTTAGCAATATAAGATTTCATGCTTTACGTATCGTAATATTTCAGGCAAAATTCTAATAGTAGCCTACGCAATATTGAACTAATATTTGTAAAATAATGGGAACCCCATCTAGAAAAAACCGCGGTAACCCCATTCTAAACTGGTTACAAATATATATTTTTATAAGTTTCATCTTTCGTTGTGTTTAATTTCATGTTCAGTAGTTTATCAAGCGTCCAACTGCAGAGCCTGTCATAGCATAGGTAATTTTTAAAAAAGGTATTTATATGAAACCACCTCTGTAACAATTGCGTGATTATTACATTTAACTCGTATTAACGTGTAAATACATTTGTCCAGAATTTAGTGTATTTTTATACATGGCTGAGGCGTAACTTACAATTCAATTAGTTAACGAATTGATGCTAGAAACAGAAAGAATCGTAATCCTCGTGCCGAGAGATTTACACCTTTGCCAGACTCTGTATTGTCTCGTAACTTAGGGGGAGAATCTACCACATCTATTGACACTAGTAGTGGTTTGATGAGTGCTATTCAGCACGGAAATGTTACTCCAGGCATGTTAACACCAACAGGGGATCTTGATCTCCGAAAGATGGGACAGTTAAAATTAACTGTAACCGTTGATTTACCGACTTTATTAATTCTTCAATCATCGTGTATTTCAGAGTTAAAAGCGGCTGTAATTAAACTGAATTTGCGGGTTAAATTAGTGTTACAGTTTCTTTTATTCTACAGAAGAAGCTGATATTGTAACCTTTTACCACTTCTTAGCGCAAGAACTGAACACAATTGTGTCGAAAGAACACTTCGCCAGTATGTGTATGTGTATAAAACGTTGATTAATATTTATTTGTATACAAGGTTAATCAGGTTGTTTATCAATACAATTCATATAGACTATTTTTGGATTATTTTCACTAAAATTTATTAATTTATTAACTACTTTAACTGAAACATTAATTATAATAAATCTATTGAAAATCTAAGAAGTGCAGAAAGTCATGTTTATGGTTTGACTTGTTGCTTGAGTGATAAAGATTTCTCCAGGAATCAGCCAAAATTCTCTTCCATCTATTTGTACGCACAGTATCTTGAAAATTGATTGACCTATATACTTTAGATTTTTCATGACGTATTCAATGATGGTGCATATCTCTCCATGTGATTTGGATGGTTGTTAAGAGAATCCTCACGTTCCATAGAATATCTAATGTCGAGAACAAATTAAGCTATAGAGTTGAAATTTTGCACACTTTGCAGGCACTCCTGGACAAGGTAAAATTCTTCTACAGTCCGTCTGTCTATCTGCGGGAATGTAAGTCGGGCTTACGAATGATATTTTGTTAAAAAATTGAGATATACATTTGAATTTTGAAGCCTGTGAGACGATACGGGATCTGACGTGATCCTACCTTGTATTGGGTACGTGTAGCTAAGCGACAATGAGTAGTTACTTTATTTTGTTGTATTTGTATGTATTCTTTGTACTCCATGAATAAAAAGAGAAAGTTTTTGGAACATGAAATTTTATTTTAACTTTTGCCGCCAAAAACGATAACAGTATCTGAACTCAGCAACTCGTTGAATGATCACCATCGGTTTGTCAAAGTCGCCTCTTTGTTAGTTACACAGCCATCTTTGTTTGGTGTCGCTGTACAGTATAAAAAACTACTAACGGTGTGTTCTTTATTAACTAATAACAAATATTTGTTTTTATTTAATATTATAAATTAAAATTGTACAAGAGAAAGCAAATTCTGTAATCTGAAAGATATCAAAAATACACATCTCGTATTTCGTTAACTAGTAATATACGTATTAACATGGTAATTGGTTTATAACTGTTGAGCTTATTCAAACATTATAGTGATTAGCAAAGGTTAATTAGCTCACAACATTGTGCTTCTAAATTAATATGTTTCTACAGTTGCGAAGAAATAACCTTGCGAAGAAAAAATAAAGTGCCTTACAATTCAGGAGAAACTATTTGAATCTCCAGAAAAATTAAAATTAGTACTATGGCATTTTTTAGTACACATACGTATTCCCTAACCAGTGTGTTTGATCTTTGATTTTACAGAATAAATAAAAACTAGCATTTCAAATTTCTGGCCACAAATTTCTAGAAACAAGCGAAATTGTAATGAAATATTCCTGTAAATGCCACTTACTTTAGAAATCTCCAATTACGCCCAATAAGTTATTAAAAAAACCAAACCCATTGTTGTTGACTGATTAAAAAATATCAAGCCTTCTAAATCAAATAAATATGATGAGAGTTGGGATAAATTGCTTTCATTTTATTGTTCCCAATGCCATTGCAATGAATTATGATAACTCTGAGGGAATTTCGATGATGCAATTAAAAAAACAAATTTATTGATAATACATTATTCACCTGTTTTTAATAATCTTGTATCACATTTATTGTAATGACAAATAATCTATCACGAATGAAACTGTAAAGTAGTTTAAGCAACGAAATATATTAGGAACAAGGAGCAAATATCAGGAACAGCAAAAAAGATGAAAAAATCAACAGTATTCCATTGAGTTGCATTAGATCCTGAGACCCAAATCCTGATTCTATAGAATATTTAAAACGTGTTTATATAACAAATAAAATATTTGAGGACACCAAAGGGTAAAACCTAGTAGTTCTCCAATGGTGCGATTTATCTATAAATATAATCTCCCACCATGACGGTAATATTGAATAGTAAAGAAGGATATTTACAGCATGTTTAGGATTATGTCTTATTTCCATGAGAATGCATACGAGTATAAATTATTCTGTTCTAATGTATTAGAGCCCTTGTCAGTGCATAATCTGTAGAAAGGCTATAATCTGATACAGGATTAAAGTTTAATATTCCCGAGATAAAACCACCATCCTTTGTTTGCTCCAACCCTTGTTACAGCATGATAGTATTTTTCTGTCCCATCGCTACAGAACAGATTTATCTGATACATGATTAAAGAATAATATTCCCGAGACTAAGCCACTATCTTTTGTTCACCCCAAACCTTGTCAGTGAATGATGACAATAGCTCTTTGTCCCATCGCTACAGTACAGCTATAATCTGATACAGGATTAAATTTTAATATTCTCGAGATAAAGCCACCATCCTTTGTCCACCCCAAACCTTGTCACAGCATGATAAAAGCTTTCTGTCTCATCGCTGCAGAACAGATTTATCTGATACAGGATTAAAGAATAATATTCCCGAGATTAAGCCACCATCCTTTGTTCACCCCAACCCTTGTCACAGCTTGATAACAAGTTTCTGTCTCATCGCTGCAGAACAGATTTATCTGATACAGGATTAAAGAATAATATTCCCGAGATTAAGCCACAATCCTTTGTTCACCGCAACCCATGTCAAAGTATGATAAAAGCTTTCTGTCTCAACGCTGCAGAACAGATTTATCTGATACAGGATTAAAGAATAATATTCCCGAGATTAAGCCACCATCCTTTGTTCACCTCAACCCTTGTCACACCATGATAAACAAATTTCTGTCTCATCGCTGCAGAACAGATTTATCTGATACAGGATTAAAGTTTAATACTCCCGAGATAAAGCCACTATCTTTGTTCGCTCCTAGCTTTGTTATAGTTTGAAATTGGGCAGGGTTAAGTCAACATTAAAGTAGGATTATGATTATAGAAGCGATATACTTCTTTTCAACTACAATTTTATAATTATCTTTTTTATTTGTTACTAAAATGCACTAAAAGGATATCCTGCTTGATTTCCGAAATAAATGTACTCAAAACATTATATAACCCAACTGTATTTTAACTACTTAGATAATTACTTCCTAATAGGCTAATATTAAAATTATTTTTTGAAACTTCAATGATAATTAAATTAGTCACAACATTTCAATATTATTTTGAGTTTTTTTGCTAAGCGAACTGTAAAATATTTTGAAAATTTTTAATTAGAGTAATTTGCAAATTAAATATGCATTTTTGCCTATTTTTACTTTACTATAACATGTTTCTAAATTTACACCTCTTGTTTGATAACGTCATGAAATCTATAAGGGTGCCTGGCAACTACGCCTCTGATCAAGTTGGAGCGGAAAGAGTTCTAAAGGAAAATTAAGCTGGAAATAAGTATTCCTTGGTTGGAGGTTACCTATTTTGATCTATACTAACAGATTAGTTTACATGCTCTCTAAAAACGTGCTATATGTTAATAATTAAAAATTTTAAATACATTGATAAGGCATCAATTTACGTGAAACAAGCATTAAAGAAAAGTATGTATGTTATCGTTCCACCAGAAATTTTAATTCCCTTAAACAATACAATCTTATATTACTTAGTAAATTATTTTTATACGTTTTAATGTGTTTATACAGTAGCTTTTATGAGTATAGAATAAACACATAGCTTTTTTATAGGTCATTTCCGAAATAAATGAACATACCAGACAACTCGCTTGTGTTATACTTGTCGATATGTGTAGAGGTGGCCGTCACAAAATAAATTATTTTGAGAAAGTATTTATTTTCTAGCTAATGATTATTTTTGTAAATTTTATATGTAAAATATACGTAAAATTGTGTAGCATTGGAGGCGTGAGCTACACTTTTAATGTTATAAAAATGTCATTTTATAATTCAATTCAATAAATCTGTGTTTTTTTATAGATAACAGGACCAGTGTAGAGACTAATCTCCATATAATTAAATAGAAATTGATATGCAACAAGTAAATATTGTGGCAGTGAATACTAGACAAAATAAAGTCTGGGTAACAATGAAACATTCATGTGTGGATTCACCACGTCCGTCCGTCTATTTAAACCTGACAACTTTTATAAATATTTATTAAGTGTTGTTTCTGTTAGGAAATTACTTTCAGTAGCACACAATATATTCTGTATATTTACAATCTTCATCAAGAGTTGGACAAAGCTTGAACAGAATATGTATTCCTTTATGGTATAGAAAATGTTATTTTCTCAATATAGACCACAAAATATCATCAGTTCGAACTTGAGATTCGAGGCGCGCCTCTCTTTTGGGCTTATTTACTTTTTAAGTCACATAGCTCAAGTTCTTTAAATTACAAACCACGCATCTATGTGAATATAAATTAGTTATGTAGTCCTCAAGGACCCTAACTACTATTCCCTTCCTGCTCTATTCCAATGACAGAACCATCACTAATACACGGATGAATTGTGCAGTATTCTGGTGATATTCTACTCAACTATTCTCCCAAAAAATAATATTTAATTTTGACTTTAATTGATTTAACATTAAATCTGCATTTTTATTTGCGATGACTTTTGCAGTTAACGTTTTGGATTCATCGATCTCTATTTACTAACTCCCATTTTCATGTTTTTCGTCACTATATAAAAAAACTATTTTTAACTAAAACCATTTTCTCGACACTGGTAAAAAGTATGCTAAATTTAAGAAAGTCTTTGAAAGTTTTATTTTTTTTACATCATTTATTTTGCAGAAATTTGTTTAAATAAAGAATCTACAGGAAATACTACGTAAACCTAAATAAAGCTAACCACTAAGCCTTATAATCACTTGCTAACTAGCTGATCTTTTAGTGTGCTAATTGATATAACAGAAAGGTTGCCTATTCCATCTTTCTGCTGTCCAATCTCACGGGTACTTCCTCTCGTCTAATATAATAAAGCCACCTATGACTGTATGGCCCGGTACCCAACCAAGACGCACAAAGTTACGTGATCCAAGCTTGCAGAGAGTGTTGAAGCACTCCCACACAAGCTTCCATCTTTTCCATCTTTCTGCTGTACAATCTCACGGGTACTTCCTCTCGTCTAATATAATAAAGCTTTTAGGACACGCGTGGATAGTGTTTTATTAAAAAAAATTTAGAATATGAATTTAATGATACTACAAGAATTATACCGAAACAACTCAGAAATAATCAGTAACTGAAAAAGTTCTGCATTAGTTCTATGTATTAGTTTAGGGTTTTCTATTCAATCGTATTCAATAAAGTTTAAAATCTAAGAAGTATTCAACCTAAAGGAATACTATGGAATATAGCATCATCAGGTTAATTCACAAGTCAAAGTATGCTGATTATCAGATTTAATTTTTTTTTATCTGGTAGTAAAAGCTGAACTACGTAATCGGCATGTAAAATATTCACATCATATTTACCTAAATTGGATACATATACAATTAATTTTAAATCTGAGATCAGTGATATAACCTTTTTGGTCGATTTATTAGGAATATTACGGAAATAACAATATAGCTTAATATAATTGAATCTTAGAATTTTACTTGTCTATTAAAAAAACAAAAATTGATTTTAAAAAAGTTGAATCAAATCAGTTAAGTATAAAATATTCTAGACAAAACGAATTTTTGCAAGAATAAATAATTTTAAATCCACTGAGATTGACCCGCGGACGGACCTTTTTGGATCTAATTGGATTACTTTACTGAGAACCTTTCTTTATTACTTTAACAGCCATCTTCATTTAAATTGTTCCTGGAGGGATAAAAAACACTTTCTTCTTGTGATGATGAATTAATTGTTATTACTTCTTTGTTAGTATAATTGAGGCGTAAGAAGAATTAAATTACAACTGTTTGATCGACGGTATATTCAGAAAGGGTAAGGGTGGAGATGGAGCGCTCCTGAAACAATTCCATATTATCTTATACCATCTTGGAAGTATTGCTCCTCCGTAGTAAACTAGACCTATCTATCAGTCCTTTGCCTCAATATTTCAACATCGGTGGTTAGTGGTGTAAGCTGCTCCCTCTGGATGACCGCATGGCTGCCCAGATGTAATTCTACTTTAACTTAATTATTTTGCTAATAAATTTGTTCTACCTACAATTGCTGATGTATTAAATAATCATCACTACTTATGTGTGTTGTGCCCAAGAGTTAAAACAGTAAAAGACCAAGATAAGAAGTATCGAAAAACAAAGTAACCTCCACCTTATCTGACGTTATTTTAATTCATTCAGAACCACTAAAGATTGGTGATCAAAATGTATTTAATTTAACTCGAAGCCTTTATACTTTTTCTCCAAACAATCCATTCAAGTATTAAACTTTGTTCCTACCTCTGGCACATGACACTCATACTGCAGTTTAGATTAATGAAGAACAACATAAATACGCGATGACGTTTTTCACATTTTAATGAAACCGAACAATAAAATCCTTAGTGAAGCATCAAGCTTTCCTTGTCAACAAATAGTAACAAAGTAATTATTGATTTTATAGCACAATTAGGAAACAAGAATTTTAGTAAAATACACTTTCAACCTCCACCTACATACAACGGTACACTAATACCTACAGACAATTAACTTAGAATTATCCTAATACAAGTAAGTAAGTCAAGTAATTTATATCAGACATGTTTATAAAAGGAAGATATTCGTATAGGAATGGTTTAGTTGTGTTATATTATTGTATATATCAATGAATATTGTACTTTAAAACTTTAAAATTATAAATAACATTATTTTAGGAGGTAATATTATTTATAAATATTTTATCACATACAAATTATGCGTTTGTAACTACAATCAACTTAATAGAAACTTTGTACAAATGCGGTTTGGGGAATAGACTCTCAAGTGTAAAACGATCCGATAGTAAATGGGTCAAACTGAATTACGTATTAATCCTTGTCTGGTTCATGAATACTTAATGACTTAGAGAGCTTTTGTCTGACGGTAAATCTTTAACAATATACTAATCTTTTATGTGTTCAATGATTACTAATCTGCGCATTAAAATGCTATTGCTCTATAATAAATATAATCAAACAAGAAACGAATTAGAGAAAAAAATATAATATAAAACTTGCCACTGATGCATAATATGGTACTCTCTCTAACTTCAGGAAATTTAAGAAGATCACTTGCACCATGGAATCCTGTTATTAAGTGTTTAGTAGTCGAAATTTACTATTTAAAAACTTATATTGTATGTCTATAACCATTTAAACTGTAAACTTCTCTTGAAGAACCGTGGTCTCTGCCACTATATGGCGTCGACTTTGGATCTGAATTACAGTTATCGGGGTTTCCAACTCCTGTCTGTGACCGAGGATATTCATCACTACTATTAAATGTGTACTGTAATTAGTATCTTATTCTATTTAATATTTGCATAGACCAGTGGTCCAAAAAAAGCGAGCAGTCAATTCAAAAAAACTTATTAGAGCTGTGCATCTGTAATGCTAGATTATTATCAAATTTTGGGTTTCTTTACTTATCTAAAATGTAATCAGTATATAGTTTTGTTAAAGATAAAACTGTAAGAATAATGTTGTCAAAAAAGAATAATATTTTATCTGTACGAATTTGGTAATTGCGTTTAATTCACTTTAAAAGTTACTTTTAGACACTAAGTTACATTGGTACGTCAAAATATATTAACGAATCTATATTCTTCATTTTAAGATTCGCTAGTTTGATTCTTCTTTGGCTAAAATTATTAGAAGATAGATAGCATAGTATCTTATGTGAATCAAATAGCATTAAATTTGTGGTAGAAGTCCAAAAAATTTATTCATACCTTTTTCACTCCTAAAACTTTTTTGCAGTTTTTGGTCTAATTCAAATTAATATTCTACACTTGCAATAATTTCCTATATCTGCAGTTCAAAATATAATAATATTAAAAAACTGCTTATATACCTCCTATGATATATTAATAATACAGTAGATTGTATCAAAAAGCGTTTCCCTGGTGATAAAGAATAATTCATAATTCAATAAAGCTGAATAACTTTGTACTACTTTCGCCTATTCATGAAATAAGAAATAATATTATCTACGTATAATACATCGCACTAAATGGCCTTCAACTAGTGCGAAAATAGATATTTGCAACAAAAATTCGTAATGTGTGTAATCTAATAGTTTTTAATTTAGTTTTCATTACAATAAATTAACTTTAAATAAATACAAAATCGGGAAATTCATGGACTTAAAATTAGTATATCATATTAATGACTTTTTTATGTCAAGGAATGCTTCTAGTAATTATTATTGTACCACCACTTACGAGAAAAAAATCGTATAGGTTTATAATTCGAATTCCTATCTAGATGTGCTCCACTATAAGTACAAAAATAATACAGTTAATCATATTACTTTAGACTTCCAATTAAAAATATAATTCATAGTGAAAATAAACTTTTACAGTAATATATTTATATAAAAAATTTAAACGTATGGCATTTCAATTTATCTATTTAAAAATACAAAATAATTTATTTTACGTTATTACACTTTTTTGACTGCCAACAAACAATTTAAAAATAAAGAACAAGAACAAATAGGCGCTTCTAGTCGAAATTAAAAACTAAATCCATATTAATTTGATGTTTTATTTTCATTTCATATAATGCTTTACTATGATGACAAAAGTGTCATCAATTATTGTTGTTTTAATTATTTCTTCAATTATATTTTGACTTTGTTAGTGCGACGCTTTTTCATCAGACAACAAACCCTTAATTGAATTTATGTTTTCATTCCATTTTACTGCTTTCAGCAAGTATACTGTAGTTCCAGCTTTTAACAACTCTTCTTTTTTAATACAATTACTGTAAACTAGCACGTATTATACTTTATTAAGTAAATAATAGTCAGTTTAACATAAGTATTGAATATAGAAGTATGGCTGTTAAGTACGAAGGATGTGAAAAGACATTTCCAAGTAGATTTTGTGCTGGTTGTGAATTAACAGGCAACATCGTTTGTATTATATCCAAAGCTAGTTACAGTTGCATGTTTAGCGAGCTGATTGTGTATGATATTATGGAAAAGTAACAGATTGGAGAGTGCCGAAGTCCGAGAGGTCTATGATTCCGGACTTTGGATCTGAGTTAGAGTTAGTTGTAGGTCCTGACTGTCACATTATATCAGTATCATTGTACTGTATCGACTGCCCTCCTTATTCTGTTTGATAAGATCCTCGCACAGGTCAGTAGCCCATGAGGACGGGCATAGGACTTAAAAGACGATAGACCTCTTATTAAAACATTAACGGAAACATAACGGATGCATGAATATCAGCGTTGAAAAGAGCACTTTACATGATGCGACATAGAAGCTTTTTTTGCACTAGATTACAGAGGATGGCTGCTGGGTAACCAGGCATACACCATTGTAGTATAAGTGTCTCTGACTTCGAATCAATACAGAGAGTTCACTTTAAACGTCTTCCATCGTCAACATTTTTGGGATTTCATCAAACGGACGTGAACTCTACATTTAAAGACTCAAATCTGTGACAGTGTCAGATCTCAAACACACTAAGCAAAAGGTGTGAAATTGAGTGAACTCAAATATTTACATTGAATCAACCCTTCCCACCTATAGCTACGTTATCAGGTTTGGTTTTCCCAATATTTACATTGACGCTACCACGGAATTCTGGCACCACACCATCTCTTTCATCAATGAAACTCTTGAAGCACTCCTGAGGAAGGTCTGTTTATAATTATTACTAATAGACTAAAAACCTATCTAAGTAGGTCTACTTATAACGTGATATAAAGTTTAATTTTGCTAAACGTTAAAAATCATAACTGTGTTATTTTATGGACCTAAATGAAAATAATAAAAGTGTTCTGAAAAACTAGGTATCATTTACTAATCATTCGTACTAAACTCTTTAGTGTATCACGATCGAGTTTTGAAATATCGATTGTATATATACATCATATTATATATTTATAATAAATACAAAAATATGTTTGCAGTTATCAAAAACTTCCGTCCACTTAAATTGTTTACAAGGTTTAAAAATAAACACCTATATTTGCACTGTGGTTTATATTCTTGTGTTAAAGTTATAATATCAGTAAAGTTTAAACATAAAGAACGTAATATATTTATTTTTTTAATATTGTTATTATTACAATTATATATAATATTATTATAATATATAATAATTATAATATATATATATATATATATATAATTATATTATATATTAAATTATTTTTTTAATATTTCCAATTCATTGTAAATGTTTTTAACGTAATTCAATCCTAATTAAAACGTTGAGAAAGTAATTCATATTTTTCCTGCAACCAAATAAATACATTTATAATATATACCATTGAATATAAATTATCGTTCGAGTTCCCCAATCATTAAGATTGTTTAGATATGTCAAATGAATAGAATATAAAATATACTTAAAGTAAGTAATAAAATTAATATTAGTGTTT